>NC_068357.1:3086982-3239482 GCF_020536995.1 Dreissena polymorpha | reverse complement strand
ATGAGTCCTATTCAGGCGAATATATCACATATGCATACAACAACGCGTAAAATCAAAAACAGAATTTAATATAATTCAAAATTGCTTATTTGTAACTTTCAACTATTACTACTTCAAAAACAACAACAACAACACAACAACAGCTTAAGAAGTATATAAATACTATGAGACCAGACCTTACCTAACCAAATAAACCTTCATTTGAATGCATCTACCGGTATATAAAAAGGTAATATAATTGCGTAATCCTTTATTGAACTGAGGAAATTATTTTTCTCAAGGAAAAGATGCTTTAGATATTATAACGCGAATATACTGTATTATTAAGGGTAACAAAATGATGCCGGTTGGTTGAAAAACATGGCTACCACGGGGGCGGGGCTATTTCCCTTATATGGCTATAGTAAAACCATGTTAACACTCTAGAGGTCACATTTATTTTCCGATCATCATGAAACTTGGTCAGAAGATTTGTCCCAATGATATCCTGGATGGGTCCGAAAATGGTTTTGGTTGCTTTAAAAACATGGCCACCAGGGGCGGGGCATTTTTCCTTATATGGCTATATATGGCTATAGTAAAACCTTGTTAACACTCAAGAGGCCACATTTATTGTCCAATCTTCATGAAATTTAGTCAGAAGAAAGGTCTCAATGATATCTTGGATGAGTTCGAAAATAACTATGTTTACTTGAAAAATGGCTTCCAAGGGGCGGGGCATTTTTCCTTATAAGGCTTTAGTAAAATCTTGTTAACACTCTAGAGGCCACATTTACTGTCCGATCTTCATGAAACTTGGTCAGAAGATTCATCCCGATAATATCTTGGACGAGTTAAAAAACGATGCCGGTTGGTTGAATAACATGGCTGCCAGGGGGCGGGGCATTTTTCCTTATATTGCTTTAGTAAAACCTTGTTAACACTCTAGAGGCCACATTTATTTTTCGATCGTCGTGAAACTTGGTCAGAAGATTTGTTCCAATAATATCTTGTTATCTCAGGTGAGCGACTTTGGGCCTTTCAGGCCCTCTTGTTTATATTTGTAGGATCAAAATTGCGTATAAATATTGTTGCTGCCAAATTAAAATGAATGGTAGACAAAAGTAGAACATTAAGTTAATCAAAACTCATCAATCCTACGTCACATAACATATAGCTCCACGCTGCTTTGTGACTGAATCAGTAAACTGACAGAGCGCAAACCTCAAGTCCCCTACGGTTTCACCGGTAGGGGACAAAAATATAAAATACTCGAGAGCAACACACGATTCAATTCTAAAATAAAACATAAACATATCATGAGTTAAATGAGCTGATTCAAATTCATTTTTTATACGAATTCAGTGAATCACACAAACGATATTGATAAAGAACACTTAGAGTTTTGCTTCTTCTATATAATACTGACGAATCAATTTAATGTATATTATGCAGAAACAATATCAGAACTTTTCTGTATCTAACAACTGGATATACAATAAACATAAATCACTTGATATACAAATGAACATCAAAACAAAGCAGACAATTAGGCAGAAAATACATGCACAAACAAAAACAGACTAGTAACACATTTCTTGGAGTGCTCTTGTGTGTGTGTTTTAACCCGCGTCATGAGAAAATGGATCATATCCCATATGCGGCCAGCGTAGCACCAGACCAGCCTGATCATCTGCGAAGTCAATTCAGGAGCTACTCTGTCCGCTGATAAGACAACGGAACATTGTGTGACTTTAAAAAAAAGCGTACATCCGAAGCAGACTGTGCAATTGCCCATGCTGGACTGAGGCTACGCTGACAACATAAGGCATAAGACCCATGTTCGCATGACGTGGGTCATATGTAAAATAGTATGTATTATGACAATTGTAAAAATATCATAACAATATTAATAATATCACAGGCTGAACTGAGCAAAGTCAACATATTAATAAAGGTATAGTCAAAGATATAAACAAACACTTCATGAGCATATATTATATGTGTACTAAAGACAAACACTGCATGAGTATATACTAGTAATATATTCTTATCATTTGTCTCACAGCGAAGAATTAGACTAACCTGTCGCGAGAGTTTCGTATTCGGTTCATAGAAAAATTAGGAAAGTCTAGCAACATTATAATCATTCGCCGTTTAATTAGAAAACAAAACAAACAGCAAAATATATTGACAAGAGGTTGAGGATAACCCTACATTGACTCAAATGTGTAATGGGCTGTGTCCCATCTTTAATACTGGGGCTCGATTTGAACAGTCTTTTAGAAAACCACATACTAAATTCACATCCAAATATCAACCTTGTTTGCTTTGTGGATTCATCGGATATTTTTTAAACAATTATCATGCAATATAAATCAATATAATAATCAAGTGCCGCCAATTTTAACACTGAGGCATGATTTGAACAAATTTAGCAGAAGACCACTATATGATGTTACTAACCAAATTTAATTAAGCTGAGGACCTACATAATTTTATGTGCCATACCGGTTTAATCTGAATAACACTGAAAATGAAAGAGGATCATTCAGTTGAAGTTTTGTTAAAATCTGCTGAATGGTTTAGAACAAAATGTCCTCAATTAAAAATTTACTGACAAATAACACTGAACAACTGACAAAAGGCGGTTGCAAAAGCGAACATTGAGCGTTGCACAGGTGAGCTAAATATGAAACTCCAGACACATTACCTGGAAAATTCTCGTTATCTTTGGTAGCCTTTTATTAAAGACAAGTGACCAACTGTCTGTACAATACAGGATAAATATGGCTACAAAACAATATCAAGTAATTGAAGCTCGGATTTGTGGGCTGCTGCCATTTTAACCATCACACTAAGATAACAACTCACAATTGTGTATAATCATTTACCACATACTATTGCAATACAAATAAATATGGAACAAATAAAGACAACAATGTGAAATATCTTAATTTGCAAAAATGTAAAACAAACCAACGGTGTTAGGTATATATTAATGATGTAAATAATGCAAAAGCATATGTATATAATTCTACAGAGTTTTTAAGCAGCAAATCACGATCTGAATTAGTCAATCATAAATGATTATGTTTCAGTAGTAACAAAAAAGCACATCAATAAATTAGCAATCTCGAAGGACCAAACAACGGTAGAACAATCAAGGGGAAGCTTAATTCTATGCTGATTGAACTGGTCAATTAACTAAACATAGCTCTCCGCTATTTCGGGGATGCAAAAAGTCTACATGTATTAGCATCAATAAACACTTGCAAGTCATTTCTGGCCCAATATGGCCACATTTGTAATGACAAAAATGAAATCTATTTATATGTGTATGTTTTACCTAATAGCTCTAGTAAAAGTTCAGTGACAAAAAAGTGTCAGTTGTCCAATGTATCATCTTGAAATACTATACATGCAATCGTGTAAATATTATCAAAACGTTACTCAATTTCAATAAAAAAAGGGTCAAACGGTCGAAAAATTAATTTATGATACATTAAGGATAAGCAATTCATACTAATAAATAATATATTAAATAACAATATCAAATAAATGAATATTCAATATCATGCATTATTTTACACGTAATTTTAAAAAGATAGCAAATAAACTTCAGTACAATTACTTGAAAATACATGATACGTGAAAGTAATATGAATACTAATTATTTAAACATTGATTAACTACCCGTGTGGGCAGCTGTGAATTTCTATGAGACAGATCAATGCCGGCATGCAAATTCGGATGTTGGTTAAAACCGACCAATGGCCATTTTACCAACCTTAATGAAAGTCATATGATAAATGTTCGAGACAATATTGATATACACAACCTATGTACAATTAAAGTTTTCAAAGAGTTTAAAGAGATCATTTAAAACATTCACTATACATACAGCTTCAAGTGACAAACATTTGTTTAACATGTATAAAATTCATACAAATAGTTTTCTAATACATGCTCACAAATATTTCTATATCTTTGCCAATGTGATCCAAGTATGGTAAATTTTAGTGTTAAAATGTGGTAAAATTTACATTTTCAATTGGGGAATTCGCAAATTTTGGTAACAAATTGTAAATGCCCTGCCTCATGAAATAATAAAAAAGAGGTATAAAATATAACAAAGCAAAAAACATTCATTTTTTGATCAAGCTTGTTTGAATTTTACCAAACTGATTTGTGTACATTGTATCTTAAAATTTAACATTTCAAAATTAAACAAAACTTTGTCACAGACGTGACTAAATACCACCGCTCCACTCTGCCACAGGCCTACCAACCGCATGACTTAGTCCAAGTGAATTTAACCCTTTCAGTGCTGGAACCGAATTTTAAAGGCCTTTGCAAACAGTTTGGATCCAGATGAGACGCCACAGAACGTGGCGTCTCATCAGGATCCAAACTGTTTGCTATTCTGATAGTATTTTTTGAAAAAAATGAAGAAAATGCTTATTTAAGAAATTCAGCAGACGACAATTTAGCAGACCACACATTTCCCAGCATGCAAAGGGTTAACTCAGAAATGTGTTGGTCATGATGGGAATGAAAAGAAGTGTAGAATATGTTATGCTTCCTCTATGAAAATGGCTCATGTCAATGACAGAATACTAAGGAATGTGTGGAAAACTTGCATGAAAAAAGTATCTTGCACAATATAGACTTCATGGATATGAACAAATTCAAGGTTCAATTCAATAGTCTGAGAGATACAGAAAAAGTTCGCTCCACAAACGTATCACATATAATTCATACAAAAAGCTAAATTCAAAGGACATAACTCACAAATGCATGGCTTACTGTGTGTGAAAACTTTATCTACACCTCATGGGGATGGCATTTGTCAAGTTTAATTCAATTACTTGAGATATGTAAAAGGTTTTCGCTCGAAAACATTTCAAGCGAACAAAACCGATATAGGAACAGACAAACCATTCAATAAACAGCGTGACTCCTATATACCCCTGCTAGACTTTGTTTAAGGAGTTCGAAATGACGAATAATGTCTCTCTCGGTATCCTGAAGTATCTAGAGTCTCAATGATAAAATGCTGGTCAGCTGTCATTTAAAAAAAACACGTCTAAAGAGGAAATGTCTTTCGTTGACGAGAATAACGCATATAAGCACAAACAGCACACCGACGGTCAGTAGCGATGACTCCATTGTGGGGGCATCCATCTGAAGCAAGGAAAAAGTTGCTGAATGTAAGAGAAATGTACATATAACCTTATGTCCGATATTCATGGGCTACAGTTGCGCAGATTATATGGACTAGTTAAAAGTTGTAACACACCATGAACGCACATATTACTAAACTAATTATAGCATACATGACCCCATAAAAAGTCTGATAAATACATACACATATACATGTATAAATGTAGTGTGTGGACAATACAACAGTTTCCGTTACGTGGGTTATAACTTTTGGTTTAATTGTAATTATTGTTGCCCTTATACGTATGCAAAAGTTCTGTTTGAGCAATACAATACTGACATTTCTATATTTGTCTTAATATTGACAACTATTCTGTAAAAACCAGAAAATTCCGAAACATGTTTAAATAAACATATCTGGCAAAATGTAGCAATAAACTATTTAAAACTAGTACAATACCAATCAGAATATTATCTTTTTAACAAATCGTTTAATCACATTGCGTGAATATTGGGAAACATGAGACAAAATCAGTGCTCTCCTAGTTTAACTATAGACATATATGAAGTGCTTGTTCTTTACAGCCATGATATTTAATGAACGAGCACCCTTTCGAACTCTGCCAAAATATCATCAGAACAAATAATCTACGCAAGTGCCATATAGATTGAATACAAGTGTGACTCCTAGAGTGTTCTCAATGTTTCCATATACCATATAAGGAAAACTTACCCCTCCTCCCTTAACAAACTAATTTTTATGAAAATAGCCCTTTCCTCCACCAGCAACAGCCATTGTGTACCGATTTTTGAGGATATAAATAGAACAGATGTTATGAGTAAGCTTCGTGATAATTCAAATTGGCCAAAGAATGCCACTTCTTTTGTTTACAAAGTTTTACTAAAGTAGGAAGGAAACTACCCACTCTGTAGCCATATTTTTTATTTTCACCCTTGACAAAGACGTGTTAAGTTTTCCGAAGGTTTCACTTCTGTAATATAATAAAACAGATCCACACCATCAACAGCTTACCATTTTTTAACTAAGCCAAGACACCATTAGAACCAAAGTTCGAAGCAGGTTTCTTGAAGATTGGGCTACAATGGCAACTTCTAGAGTGATCACAAGACATTTCTTTAATTTGACAAAGGGATCTATTTGTAGAACCCTTGTGATCCAGTTTCGAACAAGCCCGTAATATCATTAGGGCAGATGATTCTGAGCAAGTTTCATGCATATTAGGGAGTAAATGTGATCACATTGTGCTCAGGTGGGCTAAACAATAACTTTACTTACTAAATGCAGAACACTCACCGCATCTGGTATGAGGTACGGAATATTGAGTTGTGCAATTGCCTGAATATAGTGGGCCTGGTTTTCTCTGTTACGCTTCCAGTTCAAAATGCCATTCAAAAACTTAACATACACTTGATAGATTTCCTGCACAACCTTCTGCAAATTAGCAAAATTAACATTATGACAGTATGAAATAGGTTTTAATCATGCTACTAAAACTTGTATTGAAGAAAAAAGAATAATGAACTAGAAATGGCGCGGCAGAGGCCGACGCGTATCCCCACGCCGAATGTTTGACCTAGGTGTGCCCCAGGGTTGGTAATGGGGCCATGCATAGCTGAGATTGACCGTATTGTCATAAGAGAAGTTCATCATCAATTAGAAGTGAATTGGTGTAGAAATGAAGAAGTTATAGTAAAAGGCAATTTTGGGTGGGTGTGACATATGTGGGCAGGGCGCCCCAGGGTTGGTAATTGTGCCATGCATAGTTGAGATTGACCGTATTGTCATAAGAGAAGTTCAGTATCAATTTGAAGTGAATCGGTGTAGAAATGAAGAAATTATAGTAAAAGGCAATTTTGGGCGGGTGTGGTTTATGTGGGTGGGGCCCCAGGGTTGGTAATGGGGCCATGCATAGTTGAGATTGACCGTATTGACATAAGAGAGGTTCAGTATCAATTTGAAGTGAATCGGTGTAGAAATAAAGAAATTATAGTAAAGGCAATTTTGGGTGGGTGTGGTCTATGTGGGTGGGGCCCCAGGGTTGGTTATGGGGCCATGCATAGTTGAGATTGACCCTAATGTCATAAGAGAAGTTCAGTATCAATTTGAAGTGAATCCGTGTAGAAATGAAAAAATTATAGTAAATGGAATTTTTTGGTGGGTGTGGCCTATGTGGGCGGGCGCCCCAGGGTTGGGATTGGGGCCATGCATAGTTGAGATTGACCCTAATGTCATAACAAAAGTTCAGTATCAATTTGAAGTGAATCCGTGTAGAAATGAAAAAATTATAGTAAATGGAAATTTTTGGTGGGTGTGGCCTATGTGGGCGGGGCGCCCCAGAGTTGGGAATGGGGCCATGCATGGTTGAGATTGACCGTATTGTCATAAGAGAGGTCCAGTATCAATTTGAAGTGAATCGGTGTAGAAATAAAGAAGTAAATGTAAAATAACCTAAAAAAATGAGTGATAATTTCTGACGCGGCCCCACCCCAACCGCTATAACTTTTGACCCAGGGGTCAGATCAAAATTCCAAATAGTGCAGGGTCGCACATATGCTCATAGCTACCATGTATGTAAGTTTTAAGGTTCTAGTGCTTTTAGTGTAGGAGGAGATAGTGGCCAGGACGGACGGACAGACAGACAGACAGACGGACGGACGGCGGAGATAACCACAATATCCCCACCTCTTTTTCAAAAAGCGTGGGGATAATGAACTGGTAAAACAAGACATTACAATATGAATATTGGAAAATAAAACCATAATAACATGATAAGAAGCCTTAGTATGAAGACATGTAAATTTCCAATTATATCAAATCACTTATAAACAGTCTATATATGTCTTTTCAACCGAAGCGCTATACTTAACAAAAGAACAACAACAATCTGTAATACATGCTTGTAATTTCTAATGCAATACAAAACGGGAAAATACAAAACCCATTAAATCCTGTATACCTCTAGCTGGTCATTTGGAGGATTAAAGAGATCAAAGCAGCTCGGGGATTTGCTAAACTTGCGGCCCCATAGTTCAATGGCATATGAAAATGAAATCTGAAATAGAAATGTTGTAACATGCAGAATATTAAATTATCTTTTTCTAAGAAAATGATCAGTCACGGGGTTACCAAAATTCAAACATAACTGAATTATTTTCAAGCCAATCTTCAGTATTGAATTTATTTATATAATATGTGTCAGAAAGTGAGCCGAGTACGTATTATTATCCCCACGCTTTTTGAAAAAAAGGTGGGGATATTGTGGTGATCTCCGCCGTCCGTCCGTCCGTCTGTCCGTCCGTCCGTCCTGGCCACTATCTCCTCCTACACTAAAAGCACTAGAACCTTGAAATTTACACACATGGTAGCTATGAGCATATGTGCGACGGTGCACTATTTGGAATTTTGATCTGACCCCTGGGTCAAAAGTTATAGGGGTTGGGGTGGGGCCGCGTCAGAAATTATCACTCATTTTTTTAGGTTATTTTACATTTACTTCTTTATTTCTACACCGATTCACTTCAAATTGATACTGGACCTCACCTATGACAATACGGTCAATCTCAACCATGCATGGCCCCATTCCCAACCCTGGGGCGCCCCGCCCACATAGGCCACACCCACCAAAAATTTCCATTTACTATAATTTTTTCATTTCTACACGGATTCACTTCAAATTGATACTGAACTTTTGTTATGACATTAGGGTCAATCTCAACTATGCATGGCCCCAATCCCAACCCTGGGGCGCCCGCCCACATAGGCCACACCCACCAAAAAAATCCATTTACTATAAAAAAAATTTAGGTTATTTTACATTAACTTCTTCATTTCTACACTGATTCACTTCAAATTGATACTGAACCTCTCTTATGACAAAACGGTCAAACTCAACTATGCATGGCCCCGTTGCCAACCCTGGGGCGCCACGCCCACATAGACCACACCCGCCCAAAATTGCCTTTTACTATAATTTCTTCATTAATACACTGATTCACTTCAAATTGATACTGAACCTCTCTTATGACAATACGGTCAATCTCAACTATGCATGGCCCCATTACCAACCCTGGGGCACCCCGCCCACATAGGCCACACCCTCCCAAAATTGCCTTTTACTATAACTTCTTTAATTTTACACCCATTCACTTCTAATTGATACTGAACTTCTCTTATGACAATACAGTCAATCTCAACTATGCATGGCCCCATGATCAACCCTGGGGCGCCCTTGGGTCAAACATGCGGCGTGGGGATACGCGTCGGCCTCTGCCACGCCATTTCTAGTATTATTATTAGCATTCTTTGCAATAATTTTGTATTTGACCAAGGAATTTTCTCTGAATTTCATAAATTTCTTACATTTTTGACACCTGCCATGAAATCAAATATTGTCCCATCTGCCGTGTATTTTGTCAAGTCTATCGCTTTACCGTACAGATATTTGTGTTTTGTGGCTGTTGACATCTCCCATGCTAACGTTCGCATTTCTTTTTCGTTTTCATGAGTTCGCCTTAACCTTTGAGATTCTGTATCTGAAATGGAAAACATCGCCGCATTTTATTAATACTAATGAAACAAAATGTACAACGAAAACGGATTCCATGTGTTAACACTTATCTATTTAATCGACCTATAAGCATTTAACGCAAATCCTCACGAAACATCACTTATATAAATATGCTTTGATGACATTGCAAGCAAAAAAAGAGTCCCCAAACGGCGTATTCACCTAACATTCACATGTGTAATATTCCATCATAAAATCAAATGTCCATTTGTCACAGCAGAAATAAGACAATTTAATACATTTCACCGAATATTTGACCACTAAAAAAATTTTGTGGATAAACACGACGTAGCCTTTTATGTTTATACCAAGTTATATTATTGAATGCTTTGTACTTTTGGAGTTATATGAACAATATTGATCAGTACAATTCTAATTTTCCTAGCAGTCTACTTACATCTGACCAATGAAGAAATTATGGGCTAATAAATCTTTTCATAAGTAAAAGTAACCATTGTTAACAGTCATTGTTTACGGTAGAAAGGTGTGATGATCAAGCCCAACTCAGTCTATATGTACTAATAAACTTCAGAGGCATGATCATGACATTTTGACCCATATGTTTGACCTTGAAGGATGTCCTTGACCTTGACCTTTCACCACTCAAAATGTGCAGCTCCATGAGATACACATGCATGCCAAATATCAAGTTGCTATCTTCAAGATTGCAAAAGTATTCATAAAATAAGCGATTTGGGCCACATATATTTGACTTCTGACCTTGAAGGATGACCTTGACCTTTCACCACTCAAAATGTGCAGCTCCATGAGATACACATGCATGCCAAATCTCAAGTTGCTATCTTGAATATTGAAATACTGCAAAAGTGTACATTAAATGAGCGATTTTGACCCATATATTTGACCTTTGACCTTGAAGGATGACCTTGACCTTTCACCACTCAAAATGTGCTACTCCATGAGATACATATGCATGCCAAATATCAAGTTGCTATCTTCAATATTGCAAAAGTTATTGCAAATGTTAAAGTTGGCGCAAACCAACCAACCAACAGACCAACCAACCAACCAACCAACAGACCATCAAACAGACAGGGCAAAAACAATATGTCCCCCACTACTATAGTGGGGGACATAAAAATCACAATTTGACCAGACTCCTTTTCCCAAAATGGCTAGAAAACCCTCTGAACATGCACTTAAAAACAATATTGATTCTGTTACTTATAATAATATTTATCATGCTTAATTTTTCCCAATTTCATGGTTTATCACGCTATTTTTCCCATTTTCACGGTTTATCACGCTAATTTTTCCAATTCAAATGGCTCAGGCTGTAACAAATAAAAGCAAAAAAAATCACTGAAAACAATTTTTCTGAAGAATATCAAATAGTGCACATATTTTCAGGGTTTGACACTAAGGCACGTCCGACAGACATTGTCTAGTAAGATCGGTGGTCGGGCTAGTAAAACTGCGGGCTAGCTTGTCCGACTGGTCGTACATAAAAAAATCTATACTGATCCATATAATTATAATTAACTGCTGTGAAAACCTTTATTTTTAATGTGTAAAATTACTCTCGTATCCGTTATTTACATTAAAACAAACTTTGTTCAAGTTCGGATTTTTGTCCGACAAATCAGTTAATAAAAAAGAATCCGACGCTTAAACTGACACGAAACATAAATATGAAGAAACACGAAAACGTCAATTTTATCCTAGATGGAAAATCAAGTCAGTTCCCATGGATTAAATTTGACGGAGAAAAGCAAAAAAAGTTTATTTTATTGCTTTACTCTATGCATCAAAAAAAATCTGCTGTTCACAGATTATTTACTGATAAATCCTGATTAAACAGTTACATGACACAATTGTGTTCATTTGCTATATGCCATTTGTGGTCTAGTAGACATCAGGTTCGGGCTAGTACATTTTAAGAGGAGCTGGTCCGACGGTCTTGCTGTACAAAAAGTTAATGTCGAACCCTGATTTTTATGATGCTTATGGCGATGTGAAATATATCAGAATTACTTTATTAAATAAGCACGTGTTTTTGTTCAAATTTGTATGTGTTCTGCGTTCATTTATACGGTTATGCTTCACCCAGCGTGAAATTTTATCACAGATTTAAAACGTTTCCAAGGATTTATTCTTATACCTTAAGATGTCGGCACTCACTGCAAGAAAAACTGTCTTTTATGCACTAAAGATTTTTGCAAATGAATTTCAATAACTTGAGATATTTGCAAAAATAAAGTTGTTAACGGTGTGTTTACATTCTGTCCAGCCCGTGTATAGAGAGACTATAGACCCTTGTAAATTCCATTGATTCTGCACCCTGGATAAGCAGAAAACTGAGAGACGAGTACTCGACACAAAGTACATGTGCAGCGCTTCAGAAGAACCCACTGACCAACCGTCAGGGTGATTTTAGTATACACCATCCAGCGATTTTCCTCCTTCTTTATAAAGTACCGGTAAACGGCACTTTCCCAATTACGAAAAAAATACAAATTTCCCAAATGCTGTCCTTAAATTCCCAATTAAAGGTAAAGGCTTTTTAAAAGCAACATTTAGTTAGTTTCCCTTTGCAGCTCTATAGCTTGAACCTAGGTTAATATAATATTGACAGCTTGAAAACACTTGGTTATCAATTTAAAAGTATTTGGGAGCAAAAAATCAAATACACCAATTTTCCAATTTGAGGTTTTCACGACTCGATTTTTCCCAATTTTGAGGTTTTCATGACTCGATTTTTCCCAATTGGACCGGTACGGGTAATTTTTCCCAATTGGACAAAGAAAATCGCTGCCATCACAAACTTCGTTCGCAGAATGACAGACTGATCAACTGAGAAAGTGAATGAGAAATATATATTTAACCCTTTGCTCAATGTTAACAAAGTTTCATGATATTATCTTATGTACTTTTTCATGTTCTAAAATATTTAGTTCTGTCCTTTTAAAAGTAAAAGCCACCTAACCCCAGTAACCGTTGACCTCTGGCAAAAAAAGTCATGCATAATCCTCAATTTGCCCTTTATAAATATACTGTGTTTAATCAAATTATCTTCTGTATTGTTAAAATTGCAGGATCTGAGGAATGAATGGATGACAGAAAGACAGGACGGGAGGTTGGTAAACTAATAATTTATGATTAATAAATACGTAAGTAATTGCATGTGAAAATTGTGTGTTGCACATCAATACTTCAAGATAAATAAATTGTCAAGTTTCCATGGAATCACTTTAGAACTGCTCGTTTCAAAAACCATTTTGTAAGGACGGACCTACAAACAAGCAAGGTGACTCCAATATACGTAGTCTAGTTAACAATCTTTGTTTGTGGAGGCATATCCTGGTTTATCTGTGAATAAACACAAATGGTCCTTTTTGTGCATTTATTAGACCACTTGGACTTACTCCTAGGATCACCTTTTTGGTTACACTGTTATTCTTCAGATCTCATAAAAAATGTGTTGTTCATAAACACATACACAACCAAAAATAAAACATTGTTTCCTCAGCGATAGCATTATTTGTTTGTTTTCCTGAAAGTGAAAGTTTGTCTCATCACATAACCAGATTCTTACTGGTTATGTACAAATGTCATCGCAGTTTATTATGTGTCCCATATTACTACTTATGACAGACATATGGTCCAATATACTACATATTGTAATAACTGTTATTGAAGAACATAAAAACTAAATCTTGTGACATACCTGCATAAGGAATGTAAATATGTCGTGTCCCAGAGTGTAAAGACAGGAACCCATCAAAGTGAATCTTATCTGTCAGCTCTTTGTAAATTATAGTTTCAGGTTCTGCAAATACATTTCAATTATTTGATTCAAGATCTGGATAACTCTGAAGAGATAATTCAATCATTTTCTTTCCAGATAAAGCCTTCAAGAATAAATAGTTGTGGCACGAAGATGTGTATGTGATTGCAAAAATCAATATTTAAAAGATAATTTGCTTATGTATTAATTTTACTATTGTTTTTGCTAATTTCTCCAGTTACATATTGTGTGATTATTTAAAGGTGCCTTTTCAAGTTTTGGTAAATTGACAAAATAAAAAAAACAATGTTTCAGATTTGCATATTTTCGTTGTTGTTACAGTGTATGATATTTGTGAGGAAACAGTTGAGTAATACTGAACATTTATCATGCTCTAAAATATCCATAATATGCATCTTTTGACAATTTAAAAACCTGAAAACTATAAAGCATTGCAAAGCGAAACAAGTACATAATTTGGAGAGTTCTATTGTTGTCGTTAGATTTTGTGATACTATGAGGATTGCTTATATAGAGTATACAAAACATCACTCATTGTATGAGCACGGATGGCCGAGTGGGCTAAGCGATTGACTTTTACTTCAGGGGTCAGTGGTTCCTAATCAGTTGAGCGTTACCTTTTTTTAAATTATATCTGTTCTTGTTTTTTAGTGGAGCTTTTTAGATCCAATTTTTAAATTCATCAATATAAAACATTTAATGACAAACTTCAATACATGCCAAAATCTGTGAAAAGGTCCCTTTAAGCTTATTTATTTACAACATTATGGCAATTGTTTTCACTGTTTATTTATTTATTGAGAAAATAATTACATTACATAATTGAGAATTGAACATCAGTGAATGATTTACAACCCAGTGCCCCCTTCTTGAGCCTCACATTTGAGCGCGTGCGCTCGACCAATAAAATTCACGAACCAATAGGAAAACGTTCAGCAGATACAGACTTCCGACTGTCAACATGTACATGTAAGTATATCGATGTTTAACAAGTTTGAGTTCAAAATTTTCGGTTTATTTGCGTTCTACGGATGTTTTTAGTTCTAGATATCATCATCTTCAATTTGAATAAATATTTAAGTTGCGCATACGCAATTTTGAACGCTTAGGTGGCCGAACCAACAGGAAAAGTGGCTACTTCTATTTTTCTAAATAGAAACATTATAACGCATAAATATTTAAGAAAGAAAATGAAATTTTTAAAAGCCTGCAGAAATTGCCTTAAACTAATAATATTTTAGTCCTATAAGCTGATATAAGAAAACACTACCTGTTATTTACCAATTATTTGTTAACTTAAAAATAGATATATATCTTTTATACAAATAATTATTTTATTATCAATAACAAGAGTAACTCATCAAATGCTAGTTATTTTAAAATACCTGAAAATGGATATGGACCTCTGTATTCTTCATCATTTTTATCTCCTGAGCTTCCCTTTCCTCCAAACTCCCATTCAAAATTCCTGTTTATATCCACACCGCTGGGATATGTGCCTCTCCAACAATAATTTTTAGACTTTTCCACATACAACCTTCCATCAGGATTTGCTAGTGCAATTGCATAAATCTCAAAATTACTCAGATTTATTGCTGATCTGGGTGGTAGAAGCTGGTATATCAGATAAAACAGGGTTTCCACAGGCAAAAACTCCCTTGCATGTTCTCCAAAGGACATAAGTATTTTTGCTGTCTTATTTTGATGGTGGGACTCAAAGTTGGTAATTTGTAAAACAAACTGTTTTAAGCCATTTCTTGAACGCTGGGATGTTTCATGTTCACGTATGAAACTGGGGTATTTTGCAATTAAATCTCTGAGTTTTCTTGAAATCTCAGATACATTGTGGTAAATCCTGTAGTCTGGAGTATACAGTTCCCTCTGGGGTTTCACATCTAATGCTTCCACGGCTGATGCCAACAAGATACAAATAACACAGTACATTCTGCTTTACATGTTTTAACTTTAAGTCTAATCTTACCACAACAAATCATGAGTAATCCTTTATCATAAATTATGTTGGTCAAAAAATGAGTTAATGAATACCAATGGCTCCATTAAGTTGCAACTGATCTATTGTTACCAATAAAATAACAACAATTAAACTTGAAACTCAAAGGAATTTCACTCATCAGATTCACGCGTCTCAATCATTTCAGTCAATTGTTCTCGAAAAAAATGGATTTCCACGTGGTTTGTAAAACTTTTGTTGACGCTTCATACGTGTTGTCACAATGAACAAATGAGTTTTATTTATTTTTCTCAATAAGACAAGTCTCTGCAAAAAACCGTGTTTGAAACTTCCTGGTTTACCAATCGGGGCTAAGGATAAATAATGAGTAAATGATAAAGGTTACACTACATCGTATTCTTTTTTTTGCATATGAAGAGCGTCTGTTATGCCTTAAAAATAACACAATTCTTGAAATTAGTTATTATACATGAAACCCAAGCAACACAATTCTTATAAATATACTAAACATTGAGTTATGACCTATTTAGTGTAGAAGTATGTTAATTTGAATATGGATTCTTATAAAACTTATTATATAGAGTTTATTTCAAGCTAGTAAGTATTACATTTTACAGAGGTCATGCTATATTTTTATTACATACATTTCTAAATCATAGATGCCATCTTAATTGAGCTCAACTTCTCCTCTTTAGTGTCCAAGTTCATGCCGTGTTTCTATATTCTCTCTCTAATTTAAGTTCGTTCTCGAGTTCTGGAAATAATGGAGCAATATGAATAACCACGGCCCCTAGAGAAAATCACGGAAAGGTCACAACCCCATGTCAGATTAATGTAAGTCATGGATGCCTCACAATCAGGTGCTATTACGTAAATTGGTCTTAAGAGCCTTGTTCCTGATAGCTGTACAAGTAAATATAATGCGTTGGTAAGGTGATTGTTCCTGATAGCTGTACAAGTAAATATAATGCGTTGGTAAGGTGATTGTTCCTGATAGCTGTACAAGTAAATATAATGCGTTGGTAAGGTGATTGTTCCTGATAGCTGTACAAGTAAATATAATGCGTTGGTAAGGTGATTGTTCCTGATAGCTGTACAAGTAAATATAATGCGTTGGTAAGGTGATTGTTCCTGATAGCTGTACAAGTAAATATAATGCGTTGGTAAGGTGATTGTTCCTGATAGCTGTACAAGTAAATATAATGCGTTGGTAAGGTGATTGTTCCTGATAGCTGTACAAGTAAATATAATGCGTTGATAAGGTGATTGTTCCTGATAGCTGCACAAGTAAATATAATGCGTTGGTAATGTGAATTTTCCTGATAGCTGTACAAGTAAATATTATGCGTTGGCAAGGTGATTGTTCCTGATAGCTGTACAAGTAAATAGCGTTGGTAAGGTGATTATTGTAGAGGCCAAGAACTAAACCCAAACTGCCACCTAGCATTACATGGGCAAGCCTATATGAAAACTCCGATGAATAACCCTTTTCACACAGTAAATATAAACTCAACTAAATTTTTACTTTTTATTAAAGGACCTTATAACATAAAAACATAAAAAATGGTTCTGGCATATAATGTCTCGACTCCAAGCAGCAAGGGCCACCTGCGAACATGGCAAGCCCAAACTAACTGCAAATAACTAACTGCACAAATAAATTGTATATGAGTGCTGACTCCGGGTGACGGCCATCAGCACTCCCAACAAAATCATATATATTTTCCCCAAAAAATGTGCCAGGTAAAAAGCGTCCATCCGGCACTGATTGCCAAGGAACTGTTAACTTCAAGCGACTGTCGACAAACCCGAGGTGTCCGAACTGCCCCATCGGAAGTGGAGTCGTGACCGACCTGTATCCGACGTTTGGTACTCTGCGTCTACACGGCAAACTGAAAAACGCAACTCAAACCAGCAGAATATGTAATATACTAAAACCAAATCTAGTACGGAAAACAATCAGTTTCCCCTTATGTTATTAAAATTAATGTGGACAGGCAAATAAAACTTAAAATAAATCTATATTTACCCTAAGCCTGACCAAATTTTTAAATATATAACGGACGCAGTAAAGTGTGACAGAACAACACTGTGTAAAAACAAACTACATGGGTTGGGTGGGAGGGGAGAAAATTTACAACCTTTTGTTTGTGTAGATAACAATGAGAAAGAAATTTTAAATCTGTAAAATTAGCTACTTCGGTTAAAAAACACCAACAATAAGAAAACTGAAAAACCAGCCCAGCAGTGGCCCAACAATAAACAGGTCTATTATTTAGTAATAGACCATATTATTGTAGAGGCCAAGAACTAAACCCAAACTGCCACCTAGCATTACATGGGCAAGCCTATATGAAAACTCCGATGAATAACCCTTTTCACACAGTAAATATAAACTCAACTAAATTTTTACTTTTTATTAAAGGACCTTATAACATAAAAACATAAAAAATGGTTCTGGCATATAATGTCTCGACTCCAAGCAGCAAGGGCCACCTGCGAACATGGCAAGCCCAAACTAACTGCAAATAACTAACTGCACAAATAAATTGTATATGAGTGCTGACTCCGGGTGACGGCCATCAGCACTCCCAACAAAATCATATATATTTTCCCCAAAAAATGTGCCAGGTAAAAAGCGTCCATCCGGCACTGATTGCCATATGGCCACCCAACAACGCTGACCCAGCGGCCCAAATGCCCCAACCTCGAAACCAGCTGGGCCAGAGATGACGGGTGGCCACTGCCAAAGAACTTTGGCTGCAGGGCGGATGGACGCATGCTTGGAGTCGGAAGCAGTAAACTGTAAACACAAGGCAAAGATATGAATAAAAACTAGCAGCAAAAATGCATAAAACCCAGCAGAAAAAAAAAATGCATAAAAACTAGCAGCAAAAAATTGCATAAAAATTAGCAGCAAAAAACTTTCTTTTTTCTTTTTTCATACATATGAGTAAGAAAAATATGCATACAAACTAACTGCAAATATCTATTTTTGGACTCAATAGCAACACCAACATACATAATGTGTGGGATTTAAAATTGTAAGAACCCCCAAATTTGT
Source organism: Dreissena polymorpha (assembly GCF_020536995.1). Lineage (NCBI taxonomy): Eukaryota > Metazoa > Mollusca > Bivalvia > Myida > Dreissenidae > Dreissena > Dreissena polymorpha. The sequence continues at coordinate 3,220,943 of NC_068357.1, read as the reverse complement.
GCATCTAGAACTTCAGTAATGGATTGGTGTATTATGCTTTATAAGTTTTTCAAGCCCTGCAGACATATTAGAAAGAAAAATATCTGTACCCAGAGTTGACAAGTGGACTCCGTCCTTCTCAAACAAATGTTCCTCAAATTTTCCAAAGTCAGAGTTGGCCAAGTAATGCCCTCCACATGCCAAAGCCCTAGATGAACCATGACTATTAAGGCGCTTTCTTGCTTTCCATAGCAACTTTATTATCAGAATATCTCCAATTTGACCTTGGAAGCACTGCAGACCATACAATCTTAACACTTGGAAATATAGACAGTATAGTCCGGAATAGCTCGACAATCAATTTTCGAAGGTCCACCAGTGACCGACGACCAAGATCATTACCACCTAAATGTAACACAATATAGTCTGGAGAATTACCCACATTGGCAAGCGAAAGAAATTTTTTCTTTGATTCTGCAAGTGTTAACCCACTGTACCCTTGCCACCAGATGATGTTGGGTTCAAGGCAGAGGTTGGCCCCTTCAGGTCGTAATCTTGCTGCTATGAAGGCTTGCTTGATTATTGATGAACCCAGTATCCAGATGGTTTTCCTTAATACAACTTGGTTTTTGTTAGTCACGTGAATCTAACTATATGAACCATACCTTTTTAATGGGGGTTATTTATTAGGCTGGGCATGACAACAGGAACAGGACGAACATATGTTTGGTAGGCATTGGAAGCCCATCTGCCTGCCTGTTTAATGATCTCCACTGAATAGCCTAGTTGGGAAGCTGCAGTTGCTGCTCCAATTCTGAAGGAGTGGGATTTGTAAGACCCATAATTTAGACCCAAAAGAGAAACCGTTTTCTTAAGAATAGCAGAAAATTGGTAACGAGTAATTGGTTGTTTGTTAAAGTGCAAAAACAAGGGACCAGGCCCTTGAGGACGAACATGAAGATACTGGTTAAGACACACAACTGGGCAAAATTCACTGTTTGACCTAGTAATTTTGAGCGCTACCCCTTTGCCCAACTGATCAGTTTTTGAATGCCGGATTGAAAAGATTACCCCATTGTGATCAAATTGTAAATCTTCTATTGCCAACACCGCTGCCTGTAAAATACTATCACCTTTTTTAGGAACAGCTATTTCGCCAACTCTCAGAAAACCGAAAAACGCTAGCATAAAAGCTGCAGTGAACAGTTTTGCTTCGTAGACACTGGAACACACAATATTAAGTTTGCTTACTATCCCTTGCAGTAACGAGAGGGTAATTGGAAGCCTATTATCGTGTGTTTTCTTATCTTTTTGCATTCCTTCAACCATTTTTGAAACAATGAACTTTTTGGTAGGGTCAACAACATCAAGCAGCTTGCAATGAAAAGCTATAGAGCTTAAGTATGATTTTGCTGTTTTGTGGGATAGTTTCTGTAGGGATAGCCATGCTACAAATCGAACCACCTGTTCAACTGTAGGCGGCCAGGCATCTGACAAGCCGTATTGCCTTTTAAACTCAGAGAATCTCTCTAACCCAACGATGTATGCCTTTTTTGTATTAGCAGCAAGGGAATTGTCTAGCAATCTATTAGCCTCTTGTTGCAGATCATCAGTAAAAACTCCGGCGGGACGGATTCTGGACTCGCTTGTGCCTCTGGTGCTAACTGTTGTAACCTGTGAAACTGTTTACGAGAAATTGCATCAGCAATGTAATTGGACTTTGATGAAATATGTACTGCTTTAAACACCACCGAGTATTTCATAACTAACAACACAAATGTTCTAACCAGAAACATCAAACGTTTCGACTTGGAAGACTGTTTGTTTATCACTTCTACCAAACCTAAATTATCAATATGAAACTTAATCTTCCTGTCCCTCAAAAAGACCCCCCAGAGCCATATTGCCAACAAAACAGGGACCATCTCTAAAAATGTTATATCTGATAAAATAGGTTGGCCTTGCCATTGAACAGGCCATGGGCAATAGGCCCAATTACCTCCAAAATAACAACCACAGCCAAGAGTAGCACCGCCTGCACTATCAGTGTAAAGATGAATGACAGAGTTATCCAACCATACTTTATTTGGAATATGTACAACGCCATTAAAATCTTCAATAAATTGAATCCACATCAGGATGTCTTCTCTCATTTCACCATTAACTCATATCTTATAATAGGACTTTTTTAAGCCACACATAGCATCATAAAATCGGCGCAAGAATGCCCTACTTGCTCTTACTGCTTGACTACAAAACTCAACTTCCCAGTCAAAGACTGCAATTCTTTTAACGTAAGTCTCTTTTTTACTAGACAATTTTGCAAAAGCTTCAAAAGTTCTTCCACTTTTTTAGCAGGTACTCTAACAGTCATTTGCACAGTATCTAATTCCAGGCCTAAAAATGTCAGTACTGTTGTTGGGCCGAGCGACTTTTCCACCGCAACTGGGACTCCCATTTCGGTGCATACTTCCTCGAAAGTAGAAACTAGCATGTTACAATTATTTGACCCAGCTGCACTTCCAAAAATAAAGTCGTCCAAATAATGATCTAAAGTTTGAATCCCAGTTTTGAAACTTACTAGCCAATGTATAAAAGTGGAGAATGATTCGAATAAAGCCGGAGCAATAGATAAACCCATTGGTAAGCATTTGTCAACATAATACTGGTTGTTGAACTGAAGCCCCATCAAGTGAAAGTCCCCTGGGTAAATAGGCATTAAACGAAAAGCCGATTTAATATCTCTTTTTGCCATCATTGCTGACGTACCTAAACTAAATAACATGTCAGCCACTTTGTCAAATGATGTATATTTAACAGAAATGTCTTCCACACTAAAACCATCATTGACACTTGACCCATTGGGATACGACAGGTGTGTAATTAACCGCCAACCCCCGTCTGGCTTCTCTAAAATGCCTAATGGACTTACTTTTAAATTGGAAATTGGTGGGACTTTGAAAGGACCTGAAATTCTACCTAAGGAAATCTCTTTGTCAAGTTTCTTTTGGACTTCTGAAAAATGCACTTTTGTTGAAACCAAATTATTCGCTGAAGAACCGAGATGTGAACCCTTATAACCCAGCTTAAAACCTTGCTTAAAGCCATTACTGAGCACAGAAGCTACTTCTTTATTTGGATATAACTGAAGATATTTAGAAATCGTAACAACATTGATTGGCGACTTGCCAAGAGACCAAACTGAGGTATTAGTATCTGCTAAACGGGCCCCGGAGCCCCTGAATTGGGCCTCTAGGTCGGAACGTGTAAGCTCTAGGCCTGTACGAGGTCTGGGTGACAGCCCCCCTGACAGACCCTCCTCCCAAGGAACTGGTGTTGCGAGGCTTGAGATGACATACCCTGGAAGGATGGTCGGAACCACAAATCATACAAGCATGTTTGTAATTGCAAACTGACCGTAAGCATCTGGTATAATTGAAATCATAACATTTTCTTACAAAATTCCCTGTATCATGAACTGGCTGCCTTGGAGGCCCCATACACAACAGCCAAAGCTCCATATCAATCATTGCCCACGAATTCGCTGGGTTATTACCCATTCTCAACCTAAACTGTTGATCATAAGATCTCCAACCCTCAGTGTGTCTTGCTGCCCCCAGCCTTATAGTGTGCATATACTTTAAGAGATCTTGCATTTTAACCGGATGAGCACTTAAATAAATGCTTGAGAAAATGAGGAATGCGTCAGTCCATTTAGCTATATCAACAATGCTTTGTTTCATGTTGGGCTTTACCACTAATTCACCCGAATTATTCAAAACCAAATGTTTTCCTAAATCTTCAGGAACTACCGGGGCCTCCAACAAACATGCAAGATCTACATATTGGCCTGATATTATTTTGTCTTTAATTGACTGAGGAACATGATCACCTAAAACAGACTGAAAACTAGGAATCATGCATGGTATAAAAAATATCCTCACTAAAACCATTACCCGATTGAACAGCCGGATCTGGCTGGCTTGCTGCAGGCTGCATCTGGTCGCCCAGTTGTTGACTGAGAGGCAGCTGGTCGGGTTGATGGCCGGACTGTTGGTTTGAAGACCATTGGCCGAGTCGATGGCTGGGGGTGAGAGGCAGCTGGACAGGCTGTTGGTTGGGAGGCAGCTGGACAGGCTGTTGGTTGGGAGGCAGCTGATCGGGCATTTGGGTGGAAGGCAGCTGACGGGGTTGTTGGCTGGTGCCAGGTAGGTTTTGGCTGGAATGCTGGTGTAGTTTGACCGACGGACGGCGCCTTTTCCGGTTTCGCGTTTCCATGTGTGCAATAAAATAAACAATAAAGATAATAAGTAAATACCGAAAAAAGCCATATTTGGCTTATAGCTAACCCACTATAATCATTAACAAACCTTTTAGAGATTTATTGCATATGAACTAAAACGTGACTCAACAAACTGTCTTGGTAATTATAAATAAATGCGCCATAAGACCACCTCTTAACTGCAGTAAGTACCGACTATTGCCGCATTGCCACAATTAAGTTCCTTTTACTATTGCTACATAAAAACCAACATTCATTTAAAGTGTTTATGATAAACCTGAACATAGTGCCCGCCCTAATTGAATCTGAAGCAACCCACTCTCCAGAAATTGAATAATAACGCTAAATATATTTTGACATTTTTGTGCTGACCAAAAGTAATATGTTTGTTTAACACGCCACGGGAATTCCTTTATTTCGATTGAAATTTACCCTCTTACTGCCAGTGAGATATTAGCCTATTTTCAGAAAATAAGTATAACATGGTTATTTCACTGAATACACGAATGCATATCAACTACGTTTTCTCATAAAGCTTGAAATTGATTTTGCTCTTACTACAATTGCTTAGATCAGACGCCATGTGACCGATCCACTTTTTCCCCACCACTGTACAGAAATCCGTAAACTACAGCCCGTAAACTCAGCATCCATCATAAATATCACAAGAATTGCTAAGAAACACCTTTTAACTACCGGCTTCTAACTTTATTTTACATATTTAATAAACTTTTACTAGAATAGATTAGAAATAATTAAAGGAGAAAATTTACAACCTTTTGTTTGTGTAGATAACAATGAGAAAGAAATTTTAAATCTGTAAAATTAGCTACTTCGGTTAAAAAACACCAACAATAAGAAAACTGAAAAACCAGCCCAGCAGTGGCCCAACAATAAACAGGTCTATTATTTAGTAATAGACCATATTGTTCCTGATAGCTGTACAAGTAAATATAATGCGTTGGTAAGGTGATTGTTCCTGATAGCTGTACAAGTAAATATAATGCGTTGGTAAGGTGATTGTCCTGATAGCTGTACAAGTAAATATAATGCGTTGGTAAGGTGATTGTTTTCGGTTATAAAGTCAAATACATGTCCGATTACAGACTTACACTCAAAGAAAGTGCATTTTTATGTAAATTGTTGTTTGGCATTGCCAAGAAATAAATAGCCCAATGTCCACAATCTGAAGTTATTAATTAATACACAATTGCCTGCTTTTTTCGGATTTAGACAGACGCCTCTCCTAAATTTGACACATGTGATTGTTACAATATGTTTAAGAAATATCAATGGCAAATTCAGTTTTGAACAGGTTTTAATAATAACACGCTTCATATTTTTTTTATATTCGCACATATATTTTATACTTATGACAGCATCTCTTATCTTTTATAAGTACAATCAGTTTGTATTGCAATTTATCTATATATAACATTAATATTAATGCATGGTTTATACAATAACACCAACACTAAGACTAACACCATAAAACAAGATAGTGTGGTGTTAAGAACATTTATTCCGCAACTATTGGTTAGCAAATATCGAAGGCTAACACTCATGGCTTAACTGTTATTGGTTATCACACACCGAAGGCTAAAGACTCTGTGGCATGATTCACTGAGTAATTGTAAAGGTGGCTTGGGCTTCGTCGTACACCTTGCTATGTGGATGCTTGCTTCCGCATTCTCCGTTGCAGATGGCTGGAAACACAGAAATGATTGTAATTGTTGGTCCTTGCTTAACATGCTGCAACTAACGAGACTGATGACTTAGCCCTTGATATGATAATATATTATAATTTAAGTATTTGCCGTATTAGATAATTACTTCAGGAATACGTATATGTTTCATGTTTCAACTCCATGCAAATAAGGTGCATTAAACCGTTATGTCAAACTATAAATTACATGTACTGTCGTCGAGAACGGATATGCATACATTGACACTTGTGTATGATTTGGTCGTTTTTTGTTAGTAAATGATCAAATATAGAGGAGTAATAAAACCAGCACACATGTGTAATAAAACATTTATCTCATAAAATCATAGTTCAATTAAAAAAATAATGAACGTAAATAATAACTCAATTTAATTAAAATTAAATTACTCGTATGTTAATGTACAACAGAGTAACGTAATTACATTTTTTTCAGATAGGATGAATTGAAATGATTGAGAGTCTCATCTAAAACCCTTCTTGTAAACAATATTACATGACTTACTGTCTGTCTGATTATTTCAGTAAAGAAATCTTTTACTTCTAATCAAGTCGTTAGTCAATACATGCAGAGAGACTAGACCGACAATACAATAATATTTCGTGTTTCCTGAATAATCCTCGTAGAGAAAGCTGGTTACCGATTTTAACAGTGTAGTCTCCTGGAAGCCATTGTTCACAAGGTCCCTGACTTGGGTCACAGTCGGGGTCAGGCTGAGCATTCAACTGGATGTCACCGTTAAAAGTCCCGGCAGGGGCCAGCTCGTGCAGAAAAGCCTGGCCTTGAGGGGGGCAAGAAAGTAAAAAAACAAACATAAACGAGTTGTCAGAACAAGTGAAGAGACTCGTATATTTAAAACGATTATGAGGAGAATACGCTTAAGCAAGAAAAAAAGGACAGGAATGTTATGGTAAAAAACAGCATATAATTATTAACAATATTTCCAGTGTTTGGTCTTTCATTTTTTTCCTACATTTTTGTGCATTTGTATACATTAATAAATGAATAGTAAATGTATGATCGAAAAAAAAGATAAAAAATGTGTTATACAAAGACACAACACTATGTAGTGCATTATTTACAAATCGCTTTAATGTTAATGTGAAACGCTTCTTACCGAGAGGAATGCCATCAACGGTGTCTATTTCGATAGAGATCTCACCAGTGCCGGTACCGTTCTGGGAGACATAGGTGAAGTCAATGTCAAACTTGCCTGCAAACGAGAGGAGAAAGCTGTTTACGAGCGCTAACAAAATAGTTCTAGGATTTGTTAATAAATGTACAGGCCTTTACAGTTTGTAATGCATCATTCTGTATTGTATGTATGAAATTAATCATTTCATTTAAGAAAAATACACTTGTCAATTTTCATCGAAAAACGAAACTTCACTTATTTATACAGACAGAAAAATAAACACAAAGTTAAAATATGGTTAAACAAGTTAAGCACGTACTAAATGATTTAACCTTCAATGCACATGCTGTTTTATATGTTACTTGTCGTCACTGTCTCTATAATAAAGACGTATTCTAGTTAAAACTAAATGTTTTCCATGATAGATCTATATTGAAATCTACTTTTTTAATAGTTCTAATGAAGCACAAAATAGTAGTAAAATAACCCATGGTAACAAATCCCAACTCTGAGAACAGCTTAGGGCTGTCTGCATTTCATTTGTTTTCATATGCTTAAGATAATGTGTGGCATAACTATTACCAAGTGACACATTAATAACTCATTTTATGTTGGTGTATTGCTATTCAACCACAGGTCATCCTGGCACCACAGGCACTCGGCATTAGCTACCCCCCTCCCCCAGCTGCTACCCCCTCCCCTCCAAAACTCTCAAAATTGTCCATTAGTAATACAAAATAACATGACAAAAAAGTGTGTCGAGATTTTTTTTGTTTTTAATTATATATATATAAGTAAAAAAAACAATTATTTTTCGACAAACTTTTTTTGTCATGTTATTTTGTATTACTAATGGACAATTTTGAGAGTTTTGGAGGGGAGGGGGTAGCAGCTTGGGGGGGGGGGGGAGAGGGTTAGTAGCTAATGCCCAGTGCCTGTGTTTGAAACGTGGTGACATCGAAATTATTTATGTATAACTGTAGCAGGGCCTCATTGGATCATAGGCATAACAATCATGGGATTAAGTTGCCAGATCTGCGCAAAGCTACCGCGGTTTACGTATTGTTAACAGCCGGTTCGGAAATTCAAATTAGTATACATTTTTGTCCAACAACGGGTGCTCAGTTATTAATTATTTGCCAACCGTTGATGGTAATTTTTCACAAGTTTCACGCTTTTTTGTTGGAGATTTTAATGAATGGAGCGATCATGCCCCAATACTCTTCACATTAAGCTGCAGTCATAATAGGCTTGTAAACACTAGTCATAAACAAAATAAATGTAAATGGAACGATAATTTTAGGGATCAATTTCGGTCAGGTATTATTGGTAATCTAACAAAATTTAATTCCATAGTAAATAATATTAACTGCGAAAGCAGAGAATCTGTTAATAATATGATTAATGATTTTACTAATACTATACGGAGTGTAGCCGATCCACTTTTTTGTAAAACCGGCTATTTTAAAAATGACGTAAATTTTAATGTAAATAAACATGAGGAAAATAAGTGGTTTGATAGCAAATGCAAAGAAGCGCGTGTTTGCTATTTGGAAGCCCTGAAATTATTTAACATACATAAGACGGATGCTTGTAGAATAAATTTTGTAAACGAAAAGAGGAGTATACAAATATTGTTACAAAAAAAAGGGTATATACGAAAATAAAATGCGTGAACTTGAGCAGATGAAAAGGTGCAGACCTAAGGTTTTTTGGAAACATTTTAAATCAAAATCATGTAAAAATTCAAGAGATATATATCTTTGGATGATTTCCTCAAGTATTGCGAAAATATGAGTACTGACACGTTTAACAGTAGCAATGAGGAATCTGAAGCTTTTAATGTTTATACTGATTTTAATTTACCTAATGATGTATATCCATAACTTGATAGAGAGATCAGCATTGACGAAATTATGAATGCCGTAAAATTTTTGAAAAGCAGTAAATACTGTGGTAAAGACACTTTGTTAAACGAATATTTTCTGGAAAATATTGATATTTTATCGGCTCATATATGTGACATGTTTAACGCAATTCTTAATTCAGGTGCTTTTCCAGATGCGTGGACTGAGGGAATAATTATACCAATTCATAAAAAGGGTCAATAAATGACGTCAATAACTATCGAGGCATTACTCTAGTAAGTTGTTTATCCAAAATATTAACAACAATATTAAATAAGCGTATCGAGAAAGTCTGTAATGACAATAACATTACTTCGGACGCACAATTCGGATTTCAAAAAGGGCGATCTACTATTGATGCGGCGTTTATTCTCATGTCTTTAATTCAACATTACTTGTATAAAAACGAGCGCTTGTATGTTATTTTCGTCGATATGATGAAGTTCTTCGATTCTATTAATAGAAACGACCTGTGGCTTAAATTGTACAAATCCGGCATTTCCGGTAAAATTCTTAGAATTGTACGGGATATGTATAGTAAAGTAAAATCGTGCGTAAAACATTGTTCCTCATATTCTGATTTCTTTTCATATGCAGTAGGGCTTCGTCAAGGTGAGGTAATGTCACCTCTGTTATTTTCTATATTTGTTGAGGACCTAGAGTTGTTTCTACAAAATGACATAGACTCTGGCATACACATTGACGATATTTTACTTATACTTCTACTTTTTGCCGATGACATGGCTATTGTTGGTAAATCACCGAGGGAAATTCAGACTCAATTGGATAATTTTTACGAGTATAGCAAAACTTGGGGGTTACAAGTAAACACAGACAAAACAAAGATTATGGTTTTTCGTAAAAGAGGTGGACTATTGCGGTCCGAAAAATGGACATATAATGGCATACCAATTGAAGCTGTAGATAACTTATTCCAACATGACCAAACTTTGTTATCTCATCAAAAATTATACGTCAGTGGTTATATTCTAGATATGTATTCTCTTCTATTGAAAAATTTACAAAAAATTAGCTTAATTTGTATGCCTCACAAAATTTTACTTTTTGTGTTATAGACGATGTACCATGTACAAGTATGAAATAAACTATCTATCTATATATATCAATACCCTGTGGCCCGGATGTAGGGTTCACCTCGAACACAGAGAACTTTGCGTCGCCATTGTCGTTGATGGGGCAAAGTGGCAGCAGCTCACAGTAGTAGATTGGGTCCAGGTCGGCGCTTAATAAAAGTCATACAATGGAGAATGTTTTCAATCATACTTAAATGCATTTTTTGTTGAATGTTAAGTTATTTGTACTAAAAATACTTTGATTCCTTTTATTTAATATAGTTCCTTTATCATTAACTGATAACAAGAATGATTTTCTTTAAGCAAAGGTTATTTCCCTGAATATGGATAAAAACCACAAGCTTGTTAACAATAATGCATTTGAAGTCTTACCATGAATAAATAATGCAAAAATGTAGGGATAACATATAAAATTTAATATTTAAAATCATTAAATATGTATGACGTTGTGACAAAAATGTACCACACATCATTTTATACATTCAGGCATAAACAGCAACCAGGCGAGAGTTCAGTTCAGTCTGTTGAACTTATTGGTATCTCACGACCAGAGGATAATATTACATAGCTGTCTCGATAATGTTTACAATTCGTGTTAATTTTCCGGTAGAGTTCAATGGATTTACTGACAGATGTCTATGTATATTGGTCTAGACTTAATTATACAACTACAGTATTGAAAGCAAGCATTTTTTGTAATTTGAGTTCAAAGAGCAGTCAAGTTGGAAATCAGTTCGGCGGTGTTTCTTACAGTTATGTGGATCTCGTCCGCATTGCCGTCTGTTGAGTCTTCCATTTAACATGTTATATTAAATACATTATTAATTTTAGTTTAAAATAACACCTTAAACCAAGTGAGAGAGCACTTTTTTGTGGTGTGTGTTTTTCTGTAATTGCGCTATTTAGGCTATTATTCAAATGATGTAGGTGTGTTGATTGAGTCGTTTGCAGGAACAATTAATTCCCAATTGAACGCTTAAGGGTCAAAATGCATTTCATGAGAGATAAGATCACTTGGAAATAGGAAATAAGTTATCACCGGAGTTGTTCTCACAATTCTAAAACGTAATTATTAAATATACTGTAAAAACACTGGGCTTTGTAAGACACTTGCCAACTGGGTTTAGTGTAATAACAATTACTATTGTTTAAACATGAATAATACAAGTTTTTTTACCCTGACAGTTACATGTTTTGAGAGTTTAATATTAAACTATATAAAAATGATTTTAGAATCGATATAATATTAAAATATTATCATATGTAGATTAACATACTTCTGGACAATCTTGATGAACTCTTCTATCCCGACGATGTCACAGAGGAGATTGCACACGGTACCGATTGCTGGCGAGGTCTTGGATGCAAGAGCATTGCACAGGTCGGCACAGCCGCCGATTACTCCTCCCTCTTAAATAAAATACGTTGAGAATACAGAGCTTCATGCATGTGCGACAGTACGTAAAACTGCGTCACCAGTTTAGCCTGTGTAGTCTAATCTAGTCTGATCACAGGCTAATCAGGGATGACAATTTCCGCTTGTATGTTTTTTTTTCAAGGTTAGGCGGAAATTGTCAATCCAGATTAGCCTTTGCGGTTTGCACAGACTAATCTTGGACAACACTTAACGCATATGCATTAAATCCTGTTTTCGCAGAACCAAGCTTAAATGAAAAAGATGTTTCATTATTCAGTGTTTCTATTTATGTTTGAGTGTTTCTTTAAACTGAGTGGTTTAAAATCTGAGTAACAATCGATCGATTGTCATGTCTAATGTCGTAATGTATTCATTTACCTTTAAGAGAAATACGGTTATTTGTGTAAATTGTATTATGCAGGTGACTTTGGTTTGCGTGTTGTTTTTACAAAAGTATCTTGCCAAATCTTTAAGTGCAAAGTTCCTTTGCTGGCTTATCATTGGTATAACTTTGTTAGTAATTGCTAGCTATTTACCAAAGGTGTAGACTATGATAATTTGTAATATTTCTTGATATTTTAAAAGTCCAGTATTATACAAGTTTATAACAGCGTGCGACTTTTTATGGCTAGAACTCCGTTTACATGTTTAGGAAACAATAATAAACATTGTGTTTCAAAAAGAAACACTATGTGTATTTGTTTATTTGTTATAGAAGTTGACATAAAAAAACATTACTACACCAGCGATACATATAACTAGTAGGTCTTGAAATTGTAAATGAAAATAAGATGTGGGTATGATAGCAGCATGGACAAAAATGTTTCCAGGGTGGAGGATGTCTAAATTTTGTTTTATAATAAAAGAAATATTTTAAAGATCAATAAAATTTTAAACACGTAGATATATCATACATGTGTTGACACTACCTAATTGTTTCACGATTCCTCACTGTTATTCAAACGGCGCTATACACCGCGTTCAATAACCATTGAGTTTTAGAAGTGCGGCCATGAATTTGCCACAGTATCAGAACTAGTGCAAAAATTCTCACACGAATTTCTCAATCTGACTCAAAAGCGGGCCGTATCTCGCTTCTAATTGTTCCAATTAAAGTTACGTCTTATCTTCTCGATATTATCATTTATTACATGTCCTAATTGAAGACCGACATTCAGTAATCATCAGTCACTGAGTTAATGGCTGGCCGTACACAAGAGCCGTTTTTGGCACATTTAGCAGATGCTCTTTTTTCATTTCATTGTGTCTCAAAAATGTACAGTTCTGGTTCTATCGCTCTGGTTGGAATGCGACCAGTTAATACTTAAGTTGTAATGAAACTTAAACGCATTATTTTTATTGTAGTTTAATATAAATTATGACAATATGAGCTTAAATTCTATTTACACTTACATGTTTATGAAAAAATCTTGGCAATGTATTTTGCGCCCTAAACCTGTTTCAAAACTGCAAGGTTATATTATGCATTTACAGTTCAAAGGCGTTGACCACAGTTTCATTTATTGGTGTTTGTTTCCTTCGTGTGATTTGTCCTGTATCCAAATACATGACAATTGTTCATTTGCCTTAAATAATGATCTTTAAGTGAAGATAAGACATATCTTTTGCTGATGCCATTGGAGTTTCACTTTGTCTATGAACGGGTACTTATGTCAACTTCATTTTTATATCAAAATTTTCAAGTTATCACCATAATATATAATTAATTTAAATGCTTATTGTAACTTATCCTTTTATACAGGCAGCCTGTTAGAAATCATCAAATAGAATACAACTGATACCAAATATATTTTAATTATCATTTGCACGTCTATGTCAAGCTAGGACACTGCACCCAAGCACGCACTTAGTATTTTGTTTATCTTTTATATCACATTTCTTACGGTGTTCTGCCTTCATGTGTTATTTCACTTGATGCTAACTATTTATGACTTATCATGATTTATCTATGAATACTCGCTATGTACAAGTAAATATTCAAATATTGGAGTTTTTCATCTTCATCCTTTGATTTTGTGTTATTTGTTAATATGAGACGCCGTTGGCGAATGCGGACCAATATCAATTAAAGCCTTTAAATCAAGTAGTAGAATAGTACAGCGTTACTTACGAAGAATGATATTCAGCAGTTCGTTCAAAGCTTGATCGGCGAAGTCAATGCACATCTTGCATTTGTCGAGGCCCACTCGTGACGCCTCGGGGACGGGACGAATCACTGAGTGCAGGAGAAGCTTATGTTGGGTCTTTGTGGTGGGGATTCGGAGGGACATTAAGGGTTGCACCAACAACAGGGCGGACACGGTAACCGCTAGGATTGCCTGTTTAAATTACATATGTAAATGAATGCTTTTATATTTCAACATGTTGATGCTTTATTTAGTATGAAGAAACCCTTTAGTTATTGAACATTATATATTTTAATATTCCAAACTAAAATATTGCTTTTAATTGTATTTAAAATGATAACGCATCTCCGTTACAAAGTATATTATGCTAAATAAGCGAACAACTGTATGTTATGATTAAAATATTCGCAATATTCAGTTCGAATTGGTGCTGTTTGCGTTTGCATTAATTAATTTTATTTACATAAGTATTTCAAACATTACAACACAGTAATGAGAAACAGCTTTACACAAAGTCACAGTAAAAAACCCTGTGACGACTAAAACGTATTCAGTTTAAAGTTTACCTTCATTTTTAATTGTTTGAAGATATGCCAGTCCGTAAAAAATATTTCAAAGTGAGTGAGGCTTTCATTTGCAAAGCTTTTATACTGCTCTATTGGTCTTATCTTAATTACCACGTCCGACATACATTCCATTGCCAAGGTGAATCCTATGGTTCTATGAAGTGTGACCGAAATAATGTGATGATAACGAAAAAGCTAACAATTTGTTTTCGAGTCACATTTAGGATGTTTATATGGCTGACATTCCACACAGACACAATACCATTTTTTATTTTAATTCTTAGTACCAGGTTTATATTTGGAACAAAAATAAGGCAAAAAGAATGTAAGATCATGCAACAGAAAGGTTATTACATGATGAATGCAGTTCAGTGTTTATTATTCGTTTGTTTATGGATAACCGGTGGTCTTTTAAAAAATTGCTTCGAGCCAACCAATTTGCAACTTGGCCCAAACAAAGACAGTCAACATGAAAGTGAATGCTATATTTTATTGTTCTCTAAACCTTTTCCTTATTGATGCCATGTTCTGAAATGATACGGTCCAATCATTTGTTTACCATATCGTCATAGGACAAAAATCTTAAACAGAATAGTTTTCTTAAGTGGTTCGTCACGATATAGTGTTTCCTCCTTTGGGTCCAAGGCCACATAGGCATTATATTATCATTGCACTTTCGTATGCGATGTTGGGTTATTCCGTTTAATCAAACGTCGTTTATTTATTTTAAATTCAACTCAAGTATTGCAGATCTGATATTTTTCTTGAGAATATTTCCTGTACATGTATAACTATAATTACAGTGTGGCTTCCGTATATGCACTGTTCAAAGCACTGGTGACCTTTTGTATGAAAGTGAAGTTGCTTCGTGTTATTAGTCACTTTTGTGGCTTTTATATGCGGTATTAAGTTATGAACTATAACACATACTAGTATTAGATATTTGGCTGACAATATTGAAACAGTTTCTGCGCATTGACTGACACTTACTGACTGACACAAAGGTGATGCTTTGTTTGTACTTCAGAGATAGTTTTAAGCTGGTATGAATTTTTGTTATCAAAATTTCAAAATCAATGAAGTAAAAGTTAATAGGTAACATATTGTTCTATCGATATAATCTGTAAACGTGATAGTTATGTCGTTTATTCATGTCATGTAATCGTTAAGTGTTCATAATTTCTAATAACTCCGTTTACAGGAGTTGCCCTTAAATATACAGCGGTTTGTTTAATAATTAATATTAACAGTATCTGTCCCCAAATGGAACATGTACATGCTTGCGGCAATCAACAAAACTACAAATGGTCGGCCATTACGTTAGTCAAACTTAACATCTCGTATTGATCGTAAAAACTACTTTGAATCGAATATTTAACCTCTTTATACTTACAGTGATCTATAAGTTCTTTAATCAAATACAAAAAGATGAAAAACGCGAAATCAAGAAAAAAACGTGCATGAATTTTATACACTTTTGTAACAGACTAAAACGATCAGACGCGTGCAGAAAATATAAGTCATTAGTTTCGATCATGTGCGTGTATATCGTATATGCATGATACTGTAATAATACATGTTAAGTGGTTTGCATGTTTATAACAAATCGGGGAAGGTAATAGCAAAAAAGGAAATTAAAATGTATTTGCAGGTCAAAAAGTTTTTTTTAACATTTTCCTTTGTTATAGATTCGAGGACTTATAAGCATCATGATCAAGTCTCTACAAACATCGTAAGACAAATATATATTACTAAATTGTCTTATGAAAGGCAATTATAAAGCTCATTAAACCACATGCGTTTAAGATAATAGAAACACGCGAATCTTAACTTAAATCATTGAAATAATTGTTTTTGCAAATTCGCGTAATTTATACGCATTTATAAAGTTATAAATCAGCACGAAAACTCTACTGTATTCTTATTGGTTGAATATAGTAACATTTCGACGTTAACTTATAATTGACCAATACAATACTAGCATACTTTTTTTGATGCCTTACTTAAATCGATGTATAAAGTATACCTATGAGTTTTAAAGGGGCCTTTTCACAGATTTTGGCATTTTTTAACTTATTCATTAAATGCTCTATATTGATAAATGTAAACATTGGATCGTAAAAGCTCCAGTAAAAAATCAAGAATAAAATTAAAAAAAGGAAAAGAACATTGCCCGGAGCAGGTTTCGAACCAGTGACCCCTGGAGTCCTGCCAGAGTCCTGAAGTAAAAACGCTTAAGCCTACTGAGCTATTCCGCCGAGTACACATACTTGACGTATTTTATACCTTATATAAGCAATCTTCGTAGTTTCACAAAATTTAACGACAAAAACAGAACTCTCCAAATTATTCAATCGTTTCGCGTTGCAACGCTTTATAATTTTTAGGTTTTAAAATCGTCAAAAGATGCATAAAATGGCTATATTAGACCATGGTAATTGTTCAGTATTACTGTTTCCTCACAAATATCATAACTAAAACGAAAATTTGCGAATCTGAAACAACTTTTTTCAATTTTGTCAATTTACCAAAGCGTGAAAAGATCCCTTTAATAATTTGAATAACAAATAGCAAATAATAGCAACATGTATATGCGCCTGTGTTAACATAAACCGCATACATGAAACGTCCATTGGTTTAAAGAAATTAATTTCATATTTTCAACCGAAATATACATTAACTTGCTTTTGCTTGTTAAAAGTACAAAAACAACAGTCAGTTATTATCAATATTTGAAACATGATTTATGAAATACACAAACATAGTCTTATATAAACTGGGCGTCGATCTACTGTTTATAAGAAGAACATTTAGCAGAAGGAATCTTTCTAATTTAAAAGATCTCAAAGCGACTTAAAGTCATGAATATAAGAGAGGCATGTCAACGCAATAATCATTTAAGAAAGAAATAATAATAATTGTGATACTTTATTCTTGAGTCAAACCAAATACGAATTTGTAATCAAATAAATACTCGCGCATTTTCCGGTGAAAGTAAAGCAGGTCGTTGGCCAGAACATATAGTATTTCCGCATACACCATTACGTTAAGAAAGACAAATCATTATACTATATGAACGAAAACGAAAAGAAGTTCCCGAAAGTGACAGTGAAAGTGCATTTAGGACTTTGTTCTTTCTCAATGAGTGGTTGAACCGTCTTCTGTTAACGTGCACAGCTCGCCATGTAAAATCATGGATAAAGCTCTTTTGAAAACATGGATGTTTAGCGCACTTATAGGTAAATATATCTTTTAAAGTAATAACAATATAATGCGATGCACACAAATAATCAGTGTTGTTTTTCATGAAAGACTCTTACACATATTACTCTATGTATTTGCTGCTTGACCGTCATGTACACGATTACCAAAAGTGCTTAATGCTTAATTTTCGGTACTTATTGCATAAAACAATTTTGTCTTTAATTACTGCTTGTAAGTTTTTTAGTTTTTCAGATATCACTGGCTCATTCAAACAGATTGGGGCATTTAAGCATTTTAACCCCAACCATTTTTAACCGGAACATAACGCTACGTTTCACGGCCTGTGAGGCAATTGGTGATATAGATGTAAGTGCCCTGAAATGGAAAGTAATCTGTACAAAGGAGACCTCCTACCAGGATATAACAGCCAAAACATTCCACAAGCAATACGATTCTGGGTCAAATGTGTACATGGATCTGGTGAGAGTAAATGGAAGCTGGCAAGGAGCTCGTATTCATGTCACAGACGGCAATCTGGTGTCGAATGAAATACAATTGGATATACACGGTAATATTACGTTTATACACTGATTATGTTTCAAATTCACTATATGAACGTCAAGAATTTAACGTTCTTAAAAAAAAGTGCTTCAGCGGGGTAAACAAAAAATGAAACAAGAAAACAACTTGTTAAAAGTGTAAATTTTAATTAAAATATTTAAATTGCCTATTACGTGGTTACGTGGTTTGTGAAGGCGGTAAAGATTTTTTAAAGCTACACTTCGAAACAGTCAAAATTCTGGTTACAAGTTTTCGATTGGTAGCCCGCTTTAGTGGTGTTAAACGGAATTTTCATTGAGCCTTTCGTGCACACGTTCGTAAATACTTTTCTCTATGATCGTTTTTTACGTATCAATGTAACCGGAATTTTTTCCTTGAAAAATGTTAAAGCTAAATAAATAATTATACAGTGTTTAATTAACAATTATTGTTTACATGATTTTAATTGCAGTCTACAGTGTTGACACAACGTCATTGTTTATAGCAGTAATTTGTACATATGCTGCCTATTCTCGTTGTATCATAATATCTATAGCATAATATATAACAACAACAAATATATCGTACTTATGATAACCTCCAAGTTAGCTCGCTAACGTTAAATGGACCTCTGCAAGGTTGGCGCTTAATGCTTTGCACTGTTGTTTAAATTTTATAATTTTAATTGGGTAATAATAATGAAATATATTTAGAACCACCGTAATATTGCAAACCGGAAACTTAAAACAAGGATTTTATATATCTATTTTTAAAGTCTTCTTAACAATTATTGCAAATTTTATTCAGATTTCCAAAATGACTGTGGATATTTGCGTTTGATATCTTATCCGACTGGACACAACGAGCGTCTGGAGATAGGGTATTATCCGAATGATAAAGTGTTAGGGGACACGTATTATCAGATACGTAGATGGTTTGGCAGAGTGAATGACACGTTGCAAGAACTAACATTACGAGCTGGATTATATGAGGAGCGCACAGGGAATACTAACTCCGAACATATACTGTCAATCGCGAATTGGACTGAAATTAACAGTGTGATTGTAATATGTTCACCAATCGGCCATTCACACACATCAAACGAGATTTATGTCCCAGTTTGGGGTAAGATTTTTTGTGTAAGTTTAAATAATGAGTCAAAGTTCAGATTTCAATTTGTCAATAAATAGACGCTTATTTTGATAAAATTTGTTGTAAAACAGATCTAAAACTATTACAATATGCACGATAAACGACGACTTAATATACTAGTAATTTATTTTATCTATTTATATAGATACTGCACAAAAAGTACATCTGAATGTAACGGACAACTTAACCTGTGAACCCGTACAAACGTCAACACCAAAGCAAAAAGAAACCACCGGTACTTCATAAAATGAATCAAAACTTCCAAACTAAATCTGTTTTATCTAATAAAACTTTACTTGTAAGTGGTTAGGAAAATTGTTAAATGTACATTCATGAGACACACGCTCAACGATAACATCTTTCTTTTTTGAATTTAATAAAGCGTTCAGGATTGAAAGTCTGGTATATTTTAACATTATTTGATCGATGAAGATTTCGTTAAGTTTCCTCCATAGATCCAGAGGTTGAATCCCACACTGTTCTACCTGACCCTGAGTTTCAAACAGACGCATTACCCGTTGCTTTCCCGCTGATGCCCGTGACACTGGGGGTCGGAGCAGGAACCGTCGTGATTCTTACCTGTTTTGCTATAATGATCCATGGTAAGGTTACTTTTATGATCACTCTTCAACATTAGCCTAAGCTGAGACCTGTAAACATAAAACATATTCTCCATTCTATTTGAAACTTTTTTCACAGTATCTTAACCTTAATCAGGAATGAACAGCAATATTGAACAATGCAACGGAATCATTGAGTGTAACATTGTCAGATGTAGCTGAGACACATGATTCACTAAATTGACTTTGAAATTTTGTATACAAGAAATAAACACCGTAAACATCATCTTGGATATAGAATTTATACCTTAAACATAACTTTATACGTGCATAATATAATTACAATAATTCCTCTGATGCATCGGCATATAACAACCATGGTTGACAACCAAAAATCCTTCTTTTCAGACCAATTGATTTAAATTATTGTATCATTTATATTTACAGCACATATGCGCAAAAAGAATCGACATTCGTAAGTACATTCAAACAATTAAATTTAATTGTAAATACCAAACACATTTTATTACAACGAAGACATGTTAAAAATATTATGCATCGTCCAAAAAAAGTGTTATTAAAATAAGCATTTTTAAGAACTGAACACTTAGAAAACCATGTGGAAAGTATATGCTGCTTTGTCTCCATTTATAATTTTTGCAGCTCTTGTCCGATGGTATATATAGTTTTTAAATAACACAATTGAAAGATTAATTATTGACTGATTCATTGCATTGTTATACTAACAGTTTTCCTTTCAGGTTGCCAGAGGAAGGTCCAGATCTACATGCCGACAATAATGATATTGGTTTAGGCTATGCATTTTTTTTAAATATTGTAGCACCTGTACCATTACAGAAATGTAAAAAAATACAAACATACACATACTTATAAGTAAAAATAATTTTTTATCCGATTTGCAATTCTTATAATCTCCAGCAACACAAAACACGCGTTTTATAAGTGATTATTTGTTATTGTACGACTTAGATACCGGTAACTTCTAAAATTTCCATGGCATCGACATTTTCTTTGCAACATTTTCAGCAAATATTGCAGCAAATGAAGCAGTGCATGGCGCTATTTACGCTAACGTCGGAAACATGGAATATGCCAAACCATCTACGTCTAACCAGGTGTGTGAAACTATTTTGCGTTTATCATTTCAAGTGAACAATAAAATATAAAAATAAAATGATTTGGCTTTTCTAAAAAGGTTCGGCGTCACTAAATTCATAATTAATACTGCAAATTTAAAACACAATTACAATAGATTATGAATGTATATGTCTTTGAATTCAGATTTATTTTAATGAGTATGATCAACTAAATTGTATTTGATAACTGAAAACATTCATTACTGGTACCCCAAACTTGTTTACTTCTTGAATCCGCTCTTTGCATTATAGAATACACATTTCGAGCTGATCTATGCTGAACTCGATGTAGAGTTCTTGGAAAAGAACCGATCAGTCATAAAGAAAACTGAAAAATATGATCCTACAATTTACACTACAGTTGTCTGCTCTAGAAATCTTCAAGATGCTGTACAAAACAATTCGAAGCCTTCACATTAATGAGTGATGTGTCATGTAAATTTACACTATCTTACTTTGCATCATACTTTCAAGAAACATAGTTGCGTTACAATATTTTTTTCCAATTGCGTGTCTCCTTTGCGGTGACCCGATATTTTGCATGTTTATTGTTGTTTTGTGTTTTTTTTCTCTATTGTAAAGGCAATTGATAACTTGCCTAAATAAGTACTGGCGCATGTAATAACAAGATTTTCCATCTTGATATTTTTCTCGAATGTCATGTTTCTGTTATTTAACTGGATTGTCAGTATTAGTCATTGTGAAGTGTGATACTGTTGAAACAACGTGGAAAAGTAAACTGTGTATAAAGCTCTGTTTCTGCAATAAACTATTGTTTTACCGTAAAACATATTTGTACGGGAATAACATATAACGCACAATTTTAGATGACGTATGTTTTTTTTTTATCACTTATACTTCTCGGATACATATTGATCCCATAAAAGCAGGAATAATGTATGCCGAATGTAAAGCATTGGTAATAATAATTTTTAACGAATAATGTTTGTTTCATTTTTGTCATTTTCTGTGTACCATTCAGTCTCAAAGCCTCATCCCATCGACTGTCTAGTAAAAGAGGTTCAGGTTAGACAGCGCTATCGCTACGCACTAATGCCTCGAAATTTTCGGTGCGTGCTTACCATTATGGCTACAAAGCAGGGATTGTTTACGTAAGGGCCTATCTAACTGATAAAAGTGTCTATTCTTCACTGAACGTGCAGCAATAATCTTCGATATTCTATAGATCTATATGTTAGAATTCGGAACATATCTTGGACCCATCTTCAGCTATGGCTAGATCGATATCTTTGAAAATAAACGCTCAAAATGTTCAATATGTATAGTGCCTGTCCGATTTAGGGCAGATGCAAAACAAAAATAACGAGCTAATGTCTATTTCGTGAATGATATGCGGTGCTCAATGTAAACACACGTACTGCTAACAAAATACTCTAATAAATGGTAGTGCTTAACTTAGAAAACCAGTTCCTTAGGACGAAAATCCTCGCAGCTTCAAACGCCCGTTAAGAGATTTTTGTCCGACAGTTTAGAGGTAACGATTGTAATCACAGGTTCAATCCTTCCAGATAATGAACTATGTTTACTTAAAAATGCAATCAATGGTCTACATGAACATGCTTTTATAATAATCAAAAATGAATTTTTTATAGAAAAATTAACGCTTATGAAAACAAATCGATTACCGTCACGTACTGTACATTATTAACACGTCTGTGTTTTCATAATGATAAAGCTCGGCACCAGTCGAAATATCTTCGCAAATGTCGTACATAAATCGGTCTGATTTGTACACTAGTGATCATCGACTTTCTACGCAACCTCCGTAAGATAAGCAATAAATCGTCAGCTGGATCCAGATTGGTGTTTACAGCTTGCGTACTTAGTCAATATAAACGTACTCCCAGAGCCTTTGATGATTAGTCTATTTTCAACGCAAATAGACTTTTGTAATACCGCATCACAGGGGAACGGTTGTCATTGTCCAAACCTTACCTGATTTTGGGCAGACGAAATAGATCTTTAATATAGTCGTAATTCTTACATTTTTTTCATTTAGAAACTTTTTTTTCTTACATTTTTTCCAAGAACATTGCTTACACCATTTTTATTGAATTTTTCTAAGATCGATTTAGGTGAAAAACGTTCTAATAAACTACAACAAATTATGTTCGTAAAACAATTCTGTTATTGGCAAAAGCGAGTATTGGGATTCCATTATTGTTATTTTTAGAAAATTACCATCTACAAGGCAAACTTAAAAGAATTACGTCCATTGAAAACAAAGGGAGACAGTAATAGTGATGTGCCCCAGTATTCTTTATATGTATACATTTTTAGTTACATTAAACATCACAGTTATTTTCGACAATAATGTCACCTACAGTTTTAT
Source organism: Dreissena polymorpha (assembly GCF_020536995.1). NCBI lineage: Eukaryota > Metazoa > Mollusca > Bivalvia > Myida > Dreissenidae > Dreissena > Dreissena polymorpha. The sequence continues at coordinate 3,197,726 of NC_068357.1, read as the reverse complement.
TATGCATTATGATGAACGATTTTGATCATAAACATATTAATTTCTCGCCATAGCAACACTTGTCTCGCGTTTATTATATTTCTAGCGGTTTAAGGTTCGAGTCCTAATCCTATAAAGTTAATATATGTAATTTCTCTTATGATAATGTCCGTGGTTTGGTTCTACACGGAATGTCATTGTTTATACATATGCTATAATCGTCTGTGTGCATATTTTTGGTCTACCATAGGCCGTGTAAACTCGATCGACCCGGTCGACCAACGCAATCGTTCTATGAGCTATAAATAGACCGTGAAGTTCAAGAGCGGGAGGGCTTAAATTTCAAAAGTTGGAATACACGCTTGTTGGATTTTTCAATTATACGTATGTAAACGGATTAGTATAACTTTAAGTAACATCATTCTGTCTTTTTGGAGATAATCTTAAACTTTAAACAGCTTTTAAAGTGTTCGGTGCCGACTGCCCTCCCGAAGGATTTCGCGAGTTTAAATCAAACGCGCTTTTATAACTTGGAATACGACGATACAAGTGTTACTGTGGCTTTTGTGTTTTTTATCCTGCGAGCAAATCATGTTTATTGCCTAAAAGTGGTTATGTCAAGAGTTATTTAAATTATTAAATGATTTAATCAAATAACTGAGTTGCTGTGTCTGTTTCCCCCATACATAAGAGGAGCGCAACAATATTACTGCTTCATGCGAGGTCGGGAACTTTTATTGCTTGGCAATACTGTATCTTGCAAATAGACTTTCAACGCCATCGGCGCTCTCGTTTTTGCTATGGTGGCTCTGGGAGTCCATATGCACTCGTTCATAAAGACAATCGCAAATCTGCTCACAGATTTCGTGCGCATCATGAAACAGGCGTTGTTCGTTACCAATTAAGGAAAGCGATGAATAAACTTTATAAACACATTAAGTTAACCTGAATGGCAACCTTCGGACAATATCCTTTGCATGCAACCTTAAAAAACGACGATGTTTCAACACACTACTCGCTGGCATTGTCATTTTGAAATTTGGAACAGTGAAATGTTGAATATCGTTATCGACTTAAGGTTACATCACACATAGTTCGTGTAACGACCAACGAAGCTCTCTATATGTAAATATTCTTGGTTTGAGTTCTACAACACGAAATGATGCTAATACATTTTTTCACGATATTATGTTTTCAGTTCACATTTTTATTTATAATACTAGGAGACTAGATTCTCAGCGCCAGAGCGTTTTACTTAAAGGCGGTGTTCTCATATTCAGTTATTAAGTACTACCGTATTGCATTTTGAGCCAAGCGTATATTTTAAATCATCTAAGTATTGTTTTCTCCTATCATGATATACTCTTTGGCGAAAGTATTTTTAATTGTTTTCGATATTGACCGTTAAGCATATAAATGTATAATGCTTTAAACAAGCCTTAGTTCCAGCAGTGGAATAGTTACCTCACTTTAATGCATCCCATTCAAACCCGCGAGGTATCCATATCAGTACGCGGTCAGTACCAGAAACGTTATGGTAACGCTACCGCTAGCTTAGATCTTATCGGTATAAAGCTTTTAATAGGCCTCAACACCAACCATAATTAACGCCGAATATCTTTTGTAAAGATAATTGTTGTTTGTAATTCCATTGTTTACATGTATTTGTATTGTAAACATGATATACTTTGCATATAAAATATTATTTTTAAAATAAAAAAGAGTGTGTATGTTTAACATTTTCCCGATATAAGTTAGGGTACATCGAATCTAAAAAGACTGTGGTAAGTATGAGTAAAATATGTTTACAATATTGTCAATATTTGTAATTCCATTTTGCATTTCTATCATTAACCGTTATATATTTTGCATATGACATATTATTTTTAAAGTACACAAAAGAGTATATCTGTTTATTTTTCCGATATTAGTTAAGGTAATGACAATGGCAATAGGTTTATTTGTACTAAAAGGCCTCCGGCCAAAAATACAAACATATATGCAGTAATCAATCTAGTGACATGGTATACAATATAAAGAATAGTGAGACGTGTTAGGTAAAACAAAGAAACAAATAGAAACAAACAAAACAGAAATGCGTGAAGATATATAGTCAAACATATCAGCGGTAGTCAAATGTATTTGAACAAATATCGCCGGCGGATGTTATCAAATGCTTGAGTTGAACATTAACGAATGGAACAGTTTTGCGTGAAATATACACAATATGCGAATTTGACTTCAGAAACAGTATGTAACACAGCTTATGTAACGAAATACGATTAAAAAGGGTCAACATCTACGACATATATTTAAAATGTTAGACATAAATGTATAATAAACTTAAAATGTAACGACAGTTTTGCATAACGTAATGGAACCTAAATCATTATTATATAACATAAACTTCAATGGTAAGAAAGTTTTGCATAATATTATTGAACACTATTCTCGGAATCTCACATATTATACATACCAGTATATCTGTACGGGGTTGCTCCGTAATCGACTACTGCCTTGTACCGTACGAGCAACTAAACAGATATAACGCTTTTAACGTAATCAGAGCTTCTAAATTAGTGACGGAAGCCATTGATATTGAAGGCAGGGACAGTACCTCAATTCCAGACCATTATGTAATATCGTGGAATATAGAATTGAAATGTGCAAGTTGCCCAGAGACAGTAAAACACCCCTATAATGATATGTACCCACAGACCAAAAGAACAAGGTATGAAAAAACAAATATACCAAACATTTTTATGAATACGCCAGACATTATTGCTATGCTGGATGATAAAATAAACGTGCTTGAATCAAATCAACATACACAAACATGTATAGACGATGCATACAACGATTTTTCAGGTATTATAAAAAGTGAAATGAATAAATATCTAAAACCAAAGGTAATAACTCTTACTGATGGTCATAGTAACAAAAAGAGACGTAACCGTAAGCAATGGTGGAACGAAAATTTGTCAGTTTTATGGAAAGATATGTGCAAAAGGGAAAGCGCATGGCTGAAATGTAAGGATATAAATGCTAAGAGAACGCTTAAGTCACAATACGTTGAAAAACGTAAACTTTTTGACAAAAGTGTACAACGACGCAAACGCCAATATTTGTTTGAATCACAAGAAAGCTTATTAAAAGCGTGCGAGGACAATAAATCTGGCGAGTTTTGGAAATCGATTGGGAAAATAGGCTTAGGCTCGGAACGTAATAAACACATTCCAATGGAAACAGTACAAGAAGATGGTTCTTTAACAAATGACATTGGTAAAATATTATTTAAATGGAAACATGCTTTCTAAACCTTACTTAACTGTGAAACGGACACTCATTTTGATGAGAATAATGACACAGTTAACATTTTCGAGCATCATAATACAGAACAGCTGAATCAAGGCATTAGCTTGCATGATGTACACATAGCTGTGAGATCCCTTAATAAAAACAAGGCCCCGGGGCATGATGAAATACCAGTTGAAGTTATTCAGTCGGAACCCTGTATACATTTCCTGCATAGACTCTTCTGTGTCTGCTTTGAGACGGGTAAGATCCCAAACTCTTGGAATTTGGGCTTAATTACACCGGTTTTAAAAAACCCTATGTCTGACAAAAGAGACCCAACCAATTACCGGGGTATTGCAGTAACGGGATCGATTTACAAAGCATATTGTGCGGTGATAAATAATAGACTTACGAAGTGGGCCGAAGATTATAACGTTTTCGCCGACGAACAAAATGGTTTTCGGCGTAAACGAAGCACAATAGACCAGTTATCAACATTGACTGATATTAGTGAATGTCGTAAAAAGAATAAGCAATCAACCTTCATAGCCTGCGTGGACTATTCTAAGGCGTATGACCGGATCCCGAGGCGCATTCTGTGGTCAAAACTAGAAAAACACGGGATTCAAGGGAAACTACTCAGTGCTATTCAATCTTTGTACGCAAATGTGAAATGTGCTGTAAATGTCAACTCGTATAGAACCGACTGGTTTGGCCAAAATATCGGTTTAAAACAAGGATGTTTACTGTCAACTACATTGTTTAATCTCTTTCTCAATGACCTTAGCCTGCGCCTTAACCAGTCAGGAATGGGCGTTCATATAGAAGAAATGATTATTAATCACTTACTTTACGCTGACGACCTCGTACTCATTGCTGAAACTGAGAGTGACCTACAGATTCTCCTTGATATTTTAGGATCGTGGTGTACCTCTTATAAAATGACTATCAATACAAACAAAAGTAAAATAATGCATTTCCGAAATAAAAATGTTGTGAAAACAAATTATAGATTCACATGTAATAACAATGAACTTGAATGTGTTACTGAATACCGATATCTCGGACTTGTTTTGTTAGAATTTTTAGACTATAGTGTAACGGCCAAGTATGTCTCTAAGTCGGCGACTCGAGCCTTAGGACTGCTTATATCAAAGTTCAAATCACTTGGTGGAATGCCATATAATATCTATACCAAACTGTACGACATTATAGTGTGGCCAACTATAAGTTATGGGGCAGCTATATGGGGAACCCAGGACTATGCCTCTATCAATGCCGTACATCATAGAGCGTGTCGTTTCTACCTCGGAGTGGGAAAATATACACCTAACGCGGGAATAACTGGAGATATGGATTGGCTTCCCCCATATGCACGGCAGTGGAAGTCGATTCTCACTAACTGGTTCCGGTTAAATAGTATGGACAATAACCGTATCAACTACAAAGTGTTTAAATGGTCTTACATTAAAAGACACCACACAAAGAACTGGCACCACAAGATATGTATGAAAGTACCGCTGGACATCAGTTATAGCTATTCGACATCTGAACGCAAATATATAACCAATAACTGTATTGATGATCTATTTAATGATTATAAGGCTGTTTGGTTAAATAATCTAAACAGAGAACAAGCTGCCCATGGCAGAGGAGGAAATAAACTAAGAACATACAAGCTTTTTAAGCAAACATATAACACTGAGTCTTATGTTAATAATAATATTATACCTAGGTCCCATAGAAGTGCATTTGCTAAATTCCGTTGTGGTGTAGCACCACTTAAAATAGAAACTGGACGATATCAGGGAATTGTACCAAATGAACGTTTTTGTTTTAACTGTATAAACCAAGTGGAAGACGAATATCATGTTCTTATGTCATGTAATCTCTATGAAGATATTAGAGAAAAGTTGTTCACAAAGATATTTGAAATAAATCCGGATTTCTCTGAGTATAGTGATAATAACAAATTCTGTTACATATTATCTTATGACGAAATCGTTAAATACAGTGCCAAAGCTTGTCATGATATACTAGATACCAGAAAAAATACCTTGTATAGATAGATAATATTTTGTAGATATGTGATGCTTATTGTACTAGTGTGTTTTTGTTTTATGTCACATTTTAAACAAATGATTTTTAGCATATCATGTTCTACAGTGTTTTTATCATCATTTATGTCATAACAGTTGTATATATATGTATATTTATAAGTGTGTCTCTCATAACTAATACTGAGTGGTTTTATACATGTCTTTTATTTTTACCATATTTTTATATGTGTCTCTATAATAACATGTACGAAAGTGAGACGTAAATAAACCATCTGTCTGTCTGTCTGTCTGTCTGTCTGTCTGTCTGTCTGTCTGTCTGTCATAACAGCGGTCAATCACACAACGTTTACCCATTTCATCATAACATGTTACGATATTGTAGGCCATATCAATGATCGACATGTTTGTGATACCTAGATCCATATAGGACGCCATTTAGTATACAAAGAGAATCAGATTTTGTATCGGACAGAGTTTGCAAGAATATACATCGGACTCATTTGAATTGTTGATCGCGGGACAGGCCCCTAAGGGTCTGGCCGCCCGCCTTATTTTTAATTATTGGATTATTAATATTTTGCGATCTCGAAAGTTACTGAATGTATCTCATTATTATATTTTTTACGGACTACGTTACAAGTAAACTCGCCCGTAACTTATATGCAACGTGCGAAGATATATACAATATGTCAAAATAGCTTTTTGCCTAGTGTCAGACAAGATGCGCACAAATAAATATTTTGATATCTTACATTCCAACCAGTTATCCATGAAGATACAAAGATGGGTATAAACACATAATACAAACAGTAAGAAGTGTATGCCTCTTTAAGGTGGGTGTACCAAACAGCAACCTTTAACCGCCCTTCGGCTTTTTTTGCGGACATCTTCTTTTTAAAACCTAACTAGGGTTCCCAGGTCCTCTTCCCGACGGAATTCTTTTTAGCGGAGAATTCTGGTACCGCACTCCCCACAAAGTTCGTGTATGTTTCCTAAACTTCTCTGGAGAAGCCACCGGTAATCTCTCTGTGCCTCTCCAAAATTTCTGCCGTCGTTCTGGCTCCTTACAGCCTAGATAAAACAAGACTATTGTCAAGCAATATAAGTCCCCTACCGGCTCCACCATTGTCAGAAATTCCAGATTTTTTAAAATATATATTTGTTGCCATAGCAACCATTTTTTTTATATTTAAGAACAAAATGAAATGACGTGCATAATGTCCATATTGCCATCTATCCATGTTTCAAGTTTCATGAAAAATATTAAGAACTTTAAAAGTCATTGCAGGATCCAGAAAACCACCATTTTCAGCAGTATTTCTAGTCTATTTGTTGCCATAGCAACCATAATTTTTGACGTCGGAACGAAATGAAATGACGTGCATAATGTCCATATTGCCATCTATCCATGTTTCAAGTTACATGAAAAAATATTAAGAACTTTAAAAGTTATCGCAGGACCCAGAAAACCACCATTTTCAGCAGTATGTCTAGTCTATTTGTTGCCATAGCAACCATAATTTTTTACGTCGGAACGAAATAAAAACGACGTGCATAATGTCCATATTGCCATCTATCCATGTTTCAAGTTTCATGAAAAAAAATTAAGAACTTTAAAAGTTATCGCAGGATCCAGAAAAACCACCATTTTCAGCAGTATTTCTAGTCTATTTGTTGCCATAGCAACCATAATATTTGACGAATGAACGAAATGAAATGACGAGCATAATGTCCATATTGCCATCTATCCATGTTCCAAGTTTAATGAAAAAATATTAAGAACTTTTAAAGTTATCGCAGGATCCAGAAAAGTGTGACGGACGGACGGAGACAAAACCATAAGTCCCCTCCGGTGAAACCGTTAGGGGACTAATAAAAATACACTGTGGCACAATCGTGGTCCACTGGGGCGCACTGCGTTCCATACTTTCGTACTGGCAGGAGATCGGCAAAGCCGGTCGATATGGGGATCCCTACTGGGCGTTTTTTTCGCCTACCCGCTTTCAAAAACAGTGCGATGACGCCATCAAGACAATGGTAAATGGGACAGACTTTGTCAGCAGAACAGTTCGCACGGAACTGAGAACAAAAGCAATGGATCTTATTCCGACCCAAGGCAATGGTTGAGTAGATTACACATGTGAAGTATGTGCTTGCACGTTGTGTTTGTGTTGTGCCAGGCGCTAACGAAACTGTACTTGTTTTGTAGCGTGCCCGGACAAATTATTGTGAAATTATATTTATTTTGATGTGCTTGTGTTGTGTCAATAATCATGGATTAAACGTTGTTGATTGATTTATTTTATTAAGTGTGTGTCTATAATTTAGACTTACACTCAAACTTCAACGAATACGGGCCCAGAATGGCAAGCGGATCGACGCATAATCCCAAGAAACAAGGTTTTCATTCTGAGAACCTAGGTTCTCGTTCAGAGAACATAGGTTCTCGCTTGAAGATTGCACATGGCTTCCAGAACCCAAGTTTTAATCCGATATCCTAGGTATTCACCAGAACCCAAGTTATCATGAAATGTGCATCAAACGGCGATAGCCTGGGTTCTCAGAATGAAAACCTAGGTTCTCATGAAAAACCTAGTTTTTTTGGGATTATGCGTCGAACCGCTTGCCATAACCGTGGTTTTCATTTTGGGAACCATAGTTCTCATGAGAACCTAGGTTCCCAGAATTGCAAATAGAAAACCATAGTTCTCATGACGAGAACTTAAGTTCTCATCTGTAATACTAAATCCGTGTTTTTCATTTGGCAACCATAGTTCTCATGAGAACCTAGGTTCGCAGAATTACGCGTCGGACGGCGTAAACTTGCTCGTTTGGAATACGGGACACATATTATTCAGGGTGCAGGATCAATGGGGTTCACATATGATTACACACGGGCTGGACAGAATGAAAACACGCTGTTAATAACTTTATTTTTGCAGATATCTCAAGTTATTGAAATAGTTTGCAAAGTCTCTAGTGCATAGTTTTTTCTTGCAGTGTGGGCCGATATCTTGAGATTGAATAATACATTATTACACATTATCAATAGAGATTGAATTTATATTTATACCATAATGATTGCTTAAATATATCACAGACATACTTAAAATAGAAAACTAAAAAATAGCCCAATACTGTACCGTACAGTCGTTTGAGGCCCAAACAAGGGAACTGAATATCTGAAACTCATTTAATGCAGTAACAATGAATTATGTACCGATTGATCTGAATGTGTTTCAATTTTTAGTCTCACAATAATATTTACCATTAAAGATGCATTTCATAAACAGTTTAATTTCTTATTCATGTGTTCAGACCAATGTAGACCGATTACTTTACTAAATTCATTCCTCAAGAACACCCATGCACGGAAAACGTCGTACATAAGAACAAGAGGCGGCCACCGACGGCTTATGCCTGCTGTATAATCCCAAGAAACCAGGTTTTTCATGAGAACCTAGGTTCTCATGAGAAACTAGGTTTATGAAATTCCAAGAAGCCAGGTTTTTCATTAAGAACCTAGGTTCTCATGAGAAACAAGGCTTATGAAATCCCAAGAAACCAGGTTTTTTTCTTGAGAACCTAGGTTCTCATTTGAAAACCTTAGTTTATGCTCGAGAACATAGGTTCTCATGAGAAACTAGGTTTTTCATGAGAACATATGTTGAAGTTCTCATTTGAAAACATTTGTTCTCGGCGAGACGACGCACATAGACACATAGAACTTAGGTTCTCGTGAGAAACTAGGTTTTTCATGAGAACCTAAGTTCTCATTCTGAGAACCAAAGTTCTTGTTTGATATCCAAGGTTTTCACAAGAACCTAGGTTCTCGACAGCTTTTCGCGTCGTTCTCTCGGATATCCTTAAGTTTCATGAGAACCCAAGATTTCTTTTGGGATCATAAGTTCTGGTAAGAACCTAGGTTCTCAGAATAAGAACCTAGGTTCTCAGAATGAGAACATAGGTTCTCATGAAAACCTAGTTTCTTGGGATAATGCGTCGAACCGCTTGCCATAGTCGAGCGCATCAATAATAGTGTAATATGTTAGGCTCCTAGCTGATGTAACGTAACTATAATCTATGCTATTAATTTACGACAAAGTCAATTTATTAAGTTAAATTTCTTTATTATCGATGTTATAAATGTAAGCACAGAGTAACAATAAAAGTAATTCTACAATATATTCGAAATACGGCCAAAGTAAGAAGAATAAAGAACCCTTAATGAGTAGTGCTACTAGTGGTAATACACACTGTATTGACATGCTTTATATATTTAGTCTATGATGTACATGTTTACCAACAAATCAGCATATCAAAACATATGTATTCTTCGCCTGTCATTACTTTATTATCTCTTAATTGTATGTTTTCCGCTATTCTTCGACAGTTGACATATCATCCAAGCGGACTTCATGTCACTTGGACGCGTGGTTCCTAGTTGCAATAATTCAACTCTAAGCTTTATAGCCCAATGGGCTGTCAGAGCCGCCAAAGCAAAAATTATCAAAGGCTCTGGGAGTCCGTTTATATGGACTAGCGTGGTTCCCTGATTGAATTGACGTGTTCAATTTGCCGCATGCTTCCAGATGACATTTTGGACCATCGACTCTCTGTTTGGGTTTTAAAGAGTTGAATTAATGTAACTACTTGAGTACTATGCGTTACAATAATATGCTACGAAGCTACAACAACGACTGCGACAACAACAACAAAATAAAAACAACAACAACAAAAGAACACTGCGGATAATTTTCAGGTACACTGGATCGAAAGATTCAGAATTTCCGCTGTCTCTCAAAAGTTGTAGCCGCAAAATTTCGTCACTTTTAAAAATTTGCGTCCATTTTATAATATTGGACACCATTCAGGGTCTATTTAACAGTCGAATCCCAACTCGGCAAATAATGACAGGACAGATACAGTCGATTGGTGTATAGCGGATTTTAGTGAGTAACGGCAGAGACGTAGATAAGGTTACAATATAGTAAAAGATTTCCTACACAAATTCAAAGTAAATGCAATAACTTTAACGTAAAATAAAGTCAAACTTTTGCGCATAGAGACCCTCATAACCATACCTTTTCTCGAAGAGCATTCCAAGCCGAATTGATTTAAGCAATAAAAAAGATAGGTCACGCGACATGTAAGAAAGAACTCGCCACGAATCAAAAGTCACTGTTTTACGGCCATCTATTTACCGGCTTCTATCCAGTTCATGAGGGTTTCCCAGGGTTCGCCAAAACTTGAAAAATCTGTCAGTCATTCGGACTGACAGACTTGAAATTTTTGTCAGTCCGAAACAGTTTCTGTCAGTCCCACTGTCCAACTAAACTATAACAGCAAATCACAACAAAAGAAGTACCTTTTAGATGTTTATTGGTTTTAATCACATTAACATACAATTAAAACATGTCCAATGTCGATATAATTAAACAATTATTATATTGATAATAAACCACATATAAACCAAAGGCATACTTTTTAGACTTCTTTTTGTCAAACTGTTTTTTAGCCTCCACAGCTCTACAAATCCGTGTTCTTGAAAAGTTAGGGTGACATCCAATCAATCAAGTTTGACTTAAATGCACACACCCATTCACTATACTTTGGATGACTTAAATTTCTGTTTATTAGCCAATTCACAAGATCTAAAACAACACCTATTGTTAAAATATTTTCTCTTAGCTGAGGTGGTTGATTTCCAGGTTCAATTAAATGAATGTATTTCACACCTATTTCTTGATAGAAAGGCCCATGATAATTACCACCATTCATTCTTGTTGTCTGAAATAACACAAAACATATTGCTACAAACTATCAACAACAAATCAACACATAAATATCCCTATGTCCGAATTTTAAAATATCCGAAATATAGTACATCGGGTGAAAAATCTAATTTTGATTTCAGAAATTGTTGGTATGTAAATTGAAATATATCCTTCCCAGAACAAAATAATAATGAAACTATTTAACAGAAATGCTCACAAATGCCTGTTGAAACAAGTTTTCATGCGGTTTGTGTTGTGGAGAAAATAAATGGAACAAACAAAATGGCGGACGCACTCGGTTGCTTTTTTTTAACAAAGACCATTGATTTTGAACTCTGATGTTATAGTCAATTCTAATTCAACTTTAAACATCAAAATGAAGGTAAGAAAAAAAGGATTTTGACAGTAGTTGAACAAAAAGCATTTACCTTCTATTAATTTAATAGCACATTATTATTATTATACAATTTGAGTGATCTTTTTGAAACCATTTTTCATGCGATTGTGTCGGTCAGTCGGACCGATTATCTTAAATCACTTGTCGGTCCTGAGAAAAATTTGCCGGTCAGGACCGGCGGACCGACGGTTTTGGCGAACCCTGGTTTCCCGCCATCTGTCAAAGTCTTATGTAGTCTCCAATCTTCAGATAAAAGAGTGAATTTCTAGTAAACAACAATGTTTTCCCTGCCACATGCACACAGAAATATACTAAAATAAAGTCATGGCAAGTGACCCTACAGAGAACCGTGTCTTCAAATAAATGATGTTCATGTTTTTAGAGAGTATAGCATTGCACTCCAAAAAGATTTAGTATATTGTAACCTAAAGGAAAAATATCTTCTGATTAAAATGTGTTTTTCTTGCATATTCTTATCTTCCTATTCATATTGCACACATGTAATAAGTTTGGCTGGATTATCTGTCCGTTTGGCCATTTTTTTTTCATATTTTTACACGCAGGTGTTTTCGGTCCAAAGAAGGCCATTTTAGGCCTGTTAAAGCTTAAATGTCCCTTTAAGGTTTAAATGTGCTAAGTTCAATATCTGCAACAAAATACCAAAACAAACCAAATGGACATGCACGTGGGGCTTATGCGGGGTGGTGAAAGAATGAATTTGTTAGATATTTTCACTCTAAGCATTTTTGATAATGTCTTTTTTGTGTTTTTTTTTTAAATCACCCCAAAAATGTCAATTTCAAAGCAAAGAAAATCCAATTTCATCCAAGACAATAAACAAATTAATACAAATGAGAGATCAAAGATACTTTGAAGAGAAGAAATCAATAAGCTTCCAATAACTTGTTGTTTAGCACCAATAAAAGTGTGAAATCTTGAAACGCGCCTTGTCGCTCGGAGCCCATTTATTTGCCAGAGGCCAATGATATATCCTAGCATATAATGTCATGGGTGCCTTTAAACTGCAGCAGATGGTCAATATGCATTGCCAGCTCTCATTTAGAGGTTCAAGAGAATACAAAATTTCATATTTTGGGCACAAAATAAGTACTTTTGACGATTTTTATGGTGGCAATCTGGGTAAAAAATGGGGATTCAGAACCAAGCGAAAGAAAAAATGCTCATTTTGGGGGTATAGAATGGACGGAAAGGTTAAAATGAACAAGATACATATATGTAGGCAAGCATTTTAAGCTTAGAAATGAGGTTCCATGTAGTAACAGGGGCAGAAAGGCAGCTCAGATCAATGCAGGCTTCCTGAAAGGGGTTTCTAGTACTTCTTTTGGGGACACAGCTTCCCGCAGAATTCTCAACACATCAAACATCATTGATCCATGTCACCTCTGTATGCAAAGACAAGCGAATAAAGTCAATACTGCCCTTAAATCACTGAATGAGAGAAGCATTTACCAAATAAAAAACAAAACTGGTTGCTGAAAGTGCCAAATTTTGTCAAAAAGATCCCTCTAATGTAAACGATGAAGGGGACACTCGCTACAACAATCCTATGTTTAAGTCGGACGCGACATCTTCTCAAGCCGGAACCATGACTGTAAGCATATTGTGAGAAAACAGTACCAAACACAAGCTAATTGTAGGGTAACAAGTAGCAAATCAACTCAGCTGTGCTGCATACATGCTCAGGAACAAGGATAAACATGTTGAGCGCCAACTTCTGCTGCCAACAGAGCAGGAGCTTTACGTGTCAGGACGCGGAATAATCGATACAAACTGCATGGGAATTGCACGACGGCAAGAGTTTGAGTGACCACAAAACTGATTAGGACAGTATTTCACACCTTAAGCATCATAAATATGCTTATTTGCCTGTGTACATGATAATAAATTAGTATTATTACCTGTTTTACCATCAACAACCCAATCCTCAAGTGGCCCTCGGCTTAGTCGCAGACATTCTTCTACCTGAAAAAGTCAAAATACCCAATAGAAATAGATATAAAATGAAGAAAAAAACATGCATTTATGTATTTTAAGTGTATTTCTATGAATAATATGAGGTGATAAAGCTTGTTATATGCATGATTGTACTAAATATGAAAGCTGGCTCAGTTAAGCATCTGTTGCACTGTCAAAACTGTAAAAATGTCCGCCATTCCATGTAGGTAAAATGGGGCTCTGTTTGAATGTTCATGCTTTACGCACAAGCTATTGTTGCGTTACTGGATTGCGGAGTCCTTGGCGTTGAATTCTGACTGCATGTAGCACAATAACGCTACACGGTCAACCAAAATGCCTTTGAATTTAAGTCGGAAAGCAATTAAGCCCTTATTTGGCTATACAAGGGTGGGGGGGTCAACTTGAAAAACAACTATTCCAGGTCAAATAATCTGAATTCATGCATTTAATGCACTAATTTTCTTCTCTTTTGCTAAGAAATGACCAAAAATCAGCTTTCCCAGTCATATTTTGCACTTGCAGATGATATTACATTTTTTACCTAAAGCTAGTTTAGGTTACAATATAGTAAAAGATTTCCTACACAAATTCAATGTAAATGCAATAACTTTAACGAAAAATAAAGTCAAACTTTTGCGCATAGAGACCCTCATAACCATACCTTTTCTCGAAGAGCATTCCAAGCCGAATTGATTTAAGCAATAAAAAAGATAGGTCACGCGACATGTAAGAAAGAACTCGCCACGAATCAAAAGTCACTGTTTTACGGCCATCTATTTACCGGCTTCTATCCAGTTCATGAGGGTTTCCCGCCATCTGTCAAAGTCTTATGTAGTCTCCAATCTTCAGATAAAAGAGTGAATTTCTAGTAAACAACAATGTTTTCCCTGCCACATGCACACAGAAATATACTAAAATAAAGTCATGGCAAGTGACCCTACAGAGAACCGTGTCTTCAAATAAATGATGTTCATGTTTTTAGAGAGTATAGCATTGCACTCCAAAAAGATTTAGTATATTGTAACCATAACATGTTATCTACGTCTCTGGTAACGGATAGGTTAAACTTTTTTGCAAAATACTTTTATTTATGTGAAGATTTATAGTTTTCTATGAATTGAATACAAAAACCTATCATTGTTAAGTCGATTCCAGGGCTCGAAATTAACACTCGCACACTCGCAAAATGCCAGTGAAAAATACCGATTGCGAGTTAAGTTTTAAGCCACTAGTATTTTTTGCGAGTAAAGAAATAGTGGAAAAAACCCGAGTAATAATGCTAAATTCGCTCGACGTCGTGAACGCTAATCCATAGGTCAATTTATAGAACGTCCGAATACCTGTATGCGGAAGGGCGCAACTTGTATGTAGACCAGGGTTTTCATTAGGATTCTTTGTAGCAGGCTTTTGAGTTATTTGATGAGGCCAACCTGCTAGGGGGTTTTAAATAAAGGTGCCAAATCGTGGCTTCTGAGTGATTTGGGGCACATATTTTACATGATTTTCCTCAGTTAAAATAGAGGATATTAATGTGAATTGTTAAGTCCTCAGGTTACATCAACTCTCAGGGGTGTCAATTGTCCCAAATTTGAAATCCTGAAAATAAAATCTGGGTGCCGAAAGGGCCCACGGTGGGTTCAGGGCACACCCTGGACAGGGGTCCAGGGGGCCAGATGCCGCGGGAAGCACCTGTAATTTAGCAATTTAGCAATTTAGCTTATTTGAAACAAAGAAATCGCTTCTCCTGAGCTTTAAGACACCTGTTTTTTTAAGAGATTCAAAACAGAAAAAAATACTTTGGCTAGCAAATATCACAATCTATTTCTTTAAATTTTCATGTAGATGCATGGGTCTGAGGTGGAATGTCCCCGTCGGGGGCGAAGGGCCCGGGCCCTAGCTTAATGTATAATTTCTGTGCAGTACATAACATGTATTCTTTACAGTATTAATGAAAATCTGAATTAAACAAACACTGGAAATTTTAACATTTTAATAAGTTGTAACTTCCAATAATTTGCTGAGGAAGCTTCTTTGGGCCATTTTTTTCAAATACAAATTTGGACATAGCTTAACATTGCAGTGCCAATTCAATATATTTAGGATTTTAGGCAACCAAGTCCGTCCTTAATCATGAAAAAATCAGGAGAGTTTGGGGCTCGAGAGTTTCATTTATCCTAATGAAAGACTCACCCTCCAGTAAAATGTGGTAACAAATAAATCCACTTACCGATCGGAGGATCAAAACTCCGCGGAGAAACCAAACATCAACGAAATCTGTCTAAAATCGAATAAAAAACGAAATGTAAGTGTAGCAGGAAAGTGCATTTATCCGGAGGTGCCGGTAAATGATAAACGTTAACAAAACTGGAACAAGATAACTTCAACAGGGAACTATCGTTTTTACTCGAAACACAAACGAAAAAGTCGTTTATTTTTCTCTTTTTTTGACATATTCAATTGTTGACTATGTCACAGTTTGTGACCTTGCATCAAAATCGTACAGTCTCGTTACCCGCTCCGCGATTGGACAATTATATCGATACGACCAATGAGAAAGCAGTTAACATATATCGGTTAAGGTTGTTTACTTGGAAGTGAGACAATTCACCCCCAAGACAATTCACCCCCAGGAGACAATTCACCCCCTAGACAATTCACCCCTGCTCCCTGGACAATTCACCCCCAGATATATTTTTGTTTTCTTTTGATGTTTGTTTAGGATTTAGTAATTACGAATATCTGTTTTCTAAGGAAAGTTATTTGTATTCTGTTTAATTTTTATAAAGTTCAAATAAAAGCATATTAAGATGTTCTCAGAATTTCTTTCTTTTTTTTTATAAAATTACTTGCAATTGAAACATAACTGTGCTTTTTATCTCTTGATGTTTGATTTTATTATTAACAATATCTTATTATTGTATTTATGTCATTAAATAATTAATCATTTGTTTTTGTTTTATTTAAGATTGTTTTTATTGATTAAAAAAGTTTATACTTGTAAAAAGTGTATAAATAAATAATAATGGTATTGGATACATCATTTGGAAATAATCCAATGTTTTTTTTTTGAAAAGTTATGCAAGATTTCGAAATGTTCATAATATTACTATATTTATTTTTAAATGGGAAATATAATAATAAAATATTTGTCACATAATCAGTCAACAAAGTAACAACACCTAAAAACAACATTTTTCACACCACTAAAGGTAACAATAAACAGATAATCTGTTAGGCATTCAGAACTGATGAGGGTACTGATTATCTAGTGGTAGATAAGGCTATTACTGATAGGGGTTGCTTAGAGATAAGGCTGTAGTTTGGAATGAGTTAACATACTGTATGATTGAAGTGGACTTGAGTTGAGTACCCTTTTTGTAAAAAATATTGCATTTCAAAACAGTAGGACCATACTAGCGGTATTATAGTGGATTTATTAAATCATCAAGTACTCGTGTAAAAGTAGCATTTTTAAAATTATAACAGAAAATGGTGTGAATTACTTGATTTGAAATGAATACTGATATTTGCAGACTTAAATATGTTTCAATACGCAACACTACAAAACAAAAACTTCTATCACTTATCCTTCAATAAGAGAAAATCCAACAACTTAACGGTTTCTAAGAATACAAATATATATTTTTTTTTAATGAGACCTTATGTTTACAGGCTGCAGTTAAGTAAAAATAATAATCAAAGTATCAGGTGAACAAACATGGAATTTTTAATACAGGTATTAGAATTGCCCAGTCCAACATAATTATTTGTGAATGTGTGTAACTGAAGTCTTTGTTTATCTGTCTTGACATTTGATTAATCTGTTTTGACACTTTGATAAAGCCTCATCAGGGGTGTGAATGCTTGATTGTAATACCCATTCATGGCACGCTCCCAACCAGATTAAATTTCCTTTCTTTAATTAAAGTTTTCTTATCAATTAAACTATTGTATTTTATTAAATTAATTATCCTATTTAACATAAATAAATAAGTTATTGTGATAATGTAAAATTCTAAGAATTCAATGAAACTAATTAATCAACTTCAATATTTGACAAAGAACTAATAATAAAATAGTAACCTAATAATATTATTTAAAACAAATGCACAAATATTATACAAAATACTTTATTTATTTCAATTTATTATGTTGTTACACAGTTTATAGAAAAATACATTGGTTGAATTGCATTTGACAAAAATCACAATGTCATCTTTCATTTACATACTACAATTATTATTGTCACGGCAAAATTGTGCTGCAAAGTCAAAATGATAACCCCAAAACATTCGTCACAACTTATTTTCAAATACGACAAAAGCAAATGACAATACAATCTCATATAAAAAATATGGGGGTGAATTGTCTTGGGGGTGAATAGTCTTTGGGGGTGCATTGTCCAAGGAAATCAAATTCTGGGGGTGAATTGTCCAGGGGGTGAATTGTCTTGGGGGTGAATTTTCTGACACCCGTTTACTTCTGTTTCAGACAGTTAGTATATTAACGAATACTAAATATCTCGTCATCGTCGTGAAAATTTGCCGATGTTTTTTTTTTCTTTCCGAATTTGAGCTGGCCTGAATAACATTTGAGGCGGTCAAATCGGCCGCCTCCTAATGAAAACCCTGGTAGACTGGTATACTTGTAGTACAAACACGCGGATGGTATTGGTACAAAGAACGTGAAACAGTCGACTATTCACATGTGTTCATTGAACTTGATCAGACATGGCGTCGAAGCGAAAAATAACTAGTTTCTTTTTGCCTACAGACGGAAATAACAATACGAAAGATTTAGCAAAGTTATCCGTTGAGATGTATTTTGGTGACGTCGCACTCAACTCACGATATCACAGCTGATTTTTTCAATAATTGAAAACCTATTACAAAATATCCCAAACTGACACTTTAACTTTGTTTTCTGAGTGAACACGACACACTTATATTTGAAAACAATACCCTTATGGTCAAAAGAACTGATATCTTTGTATGATTGCAGAAATAAAATGTGTATGTTTAGTACTTTTTATTTTGCTTTAATAGTACTAAACTAATGTCCAAACGTGTTGTTTTATGTTTTCAGCAAAATTTGCGAGAATGTTTTTGATTTTGCGAGTTGGTATTAAAGCTGCTCGCAATGTTTTGCAAGTAGAAAAAAAAGGTTAAATTCGAGCCCTGGATTCATGTTTTTGTTGACGTGTGTCAGTGTTTACAACTGTTTCTTTTTTTGAAAGCAAAACAAGGTCACGTTATGTACGCACCGTTTTTGTGACGACAGGAAAAGTGCAGACGAACGGTTTCTTGAATTTTGCAGATTTTGTTTGGTAATCATAATGTTTATTGATGTAATATTTTAGTATTATGTGTCCTTGACAAAAGTAAAAATGCTCAGAAACCAAATTGATGCGTACCATATTATAAAGTAAGCATGAAAGCTGCAACTCGGATTTAGTGAATAACGGACATGTGGTGACCCATATTCAGGAATGTGGGGATTGTCTCAAAATAAATATTAACTCAATTGAAGTTGTCCAATACACATGTGGTTAGCGTGTGGCTATGATATTCATTAATGAAAACATTATTTTTAATGAAAAATAATCAAATTATAACGAAAAATCTTTCTGATTTTTCTGAAAACATATTTTTCACTATCCTATGGATACTTATGGATGTTTACCAGCACAGGTCAAGCCTCTTCGCCGGATTCAGAGTCTTCATTGAATTCTTCAAGGTCGTGACTTGTGTGACTTCCGGTGTTACAATTAATCGCTGCCTTATAGTTGTAAAACATGTCTTGGTTTTTCCAATGATTGTCAAGTCTGTTTTTGAATGTATTTATGGTTTTAGCACTTGCTACATGGTCTGGGAGACTATTCCAGATTTTAGCTGCTCTCATTGTAAAGCAGTGTTTTCGCGAACTGAAGTTTGGTCTTTTTACAAAAATTTTGTGTGTGTTTCCTCTAGTTGTTTCACGCACAGAATGGTCCTTCCTCCACTTAAAAAAGTCTGCAGCTTCTGGGTCATATTTACCACTTGAGATTTTATAGATTTCAATCATATCTCCACGATGTCTTCTTTAATTGAGCGTATCAAATCTATCTATATAACAAGGTATTCAACTCAAATTGACCCGAATATAAGGTGCATCGCTTTGAACAGCTATTACTTCATTAATTCTGCAGCGATTTCCATGAACTTGGTCTTATGAAACGCATAAATGAATTTCCTTTCTGGAAATGTACATATATTGCAATTATTTTTTGAAATGCTGTGTCAAATTTCAAGAAATAACACAATACACATGTAATCCAATAAAGACCTTAGCGATCCGGTAATGGCTGAATCAGTGTACCATGAAATTCGCGCTGTAAACAAACAATATTTTTCGGAAATTTAAAACAGCTGGCATGTTTCAATAGGAAAGACATGTGTCTATCTAGGTTTAATGGTTTAATTACTGAATGCATGGTGTTTACGTTGAAATGAGACTCGAAGTCCTTAGCTATCCGTTATACACCAATCGACTGTATGACAGAAGGTTTTGTAAAATGTGAATAAATACAGGTGCTGGCCAAAACTGACACCAACATAGAAAAATTAGCCTTTTTTATGCCTGGAGAATACAAAGATGATCATTGGGGCACCAAATACAAGTATCATTACAATGAATTACTTTTGCAATTCAATTATTTCAAAAGCACAAATTGATAATTAATACATTGTATCACATATTGATCAGATTATCTTGTTTAGTGACTAGGCCTTCATTGATTGGGACAGTCCTAACTGTATTTGTCAGATAATAATGATGAACAAAGATGTACCAAATACAATTCTGTCAGCAAAATGTGCATGTTGGTATATAAAAGCACATTTTAAAGATGCTTACGCTATTTTTTTGACGCTGAAAACTTTCAGAGGTGTAAAACAAACCTAGATAAACCAACTGAGTTGTTTTCAAGTTTTTACTGGACATTCAGTCCTTTAAATTGGACTCACAGGCAGACCTTACAATACTTTACCAGACTTCCTGAAACTCAACAGCCTTCAGTCAGACATTTGGTCTGGCTGGTCAGAATTTTCTGTCAGACCTTAGGTTATTCAGTCAGACCAAAGAAAATACGTGAAATTTCAAACAAAAATGAGAAAAATGTAAATAATTAAAAATATTGAAATATTGCTTTATCATTTTATTTTTTATCATATTTCTTTGATTAACAAAGAAAAGTAACAAAGTTTGTTAACATCCACTTCCTCATTATTAAAGTCACTAATACAATCACTATCTGTATCGTATCTATTTAAAAGCTTTATGAGGGAGGGCACTTATCCTCGTATTTTTCCACTTGCTCACGGGCGTTTGCAAGTCGTCATCTGCAACCCATTTTGGATTTTCAGGCTTTGAGACATTTAAAAACTTCCACATTATTGATATTTACTTTTTTACTACAAATTTACTTAATTCAAAAGAAGGAAAATGAAAACGAAATCACCGGGTTATAAATTCCCGTTAAACCCTGTGCCTGTTCCTCGATATCATTGATAACTGCAAGCTGTTGTTTTGTTTAACTTTCACTTTTGCTTAAACTAAAAGTCGATCGAATGAAAGTCAAATGTACCGATCCCGGCTTGAAGCATGCACCTATGTGTAATGTTTAGCAAACGGGTCTCTATGTGTTATGCTCAGTAAATGGGACTCTACATGTTATGTTCAGTAAACAGGACTTTACTTTTAATGTTCAGTAAACGGGACTCTACTTGTAATGTTCAGTAAACAGGACTCTATGTGTAATGTTCAGTAAATGGGACTCTATGTGTAATGCTCAGTAAACGGGACTCTACGTGTAATGTTCAGTAAATGTGAATCTATATGTTATGTTCAGTAAACAGGACTCTATGTGTAATGTTCAGTAAATGGGACTCTATGTGTAATGTTAGGTAAACTGGATTCTGCCTGTAATGTTCAGTAAATGGGACTCTCAGTGTAATATTCAGTAAACAGGACTCTATGTGTTACACGTATGTTCAGTAAATGGGACTCTATGTGTAATGTTCAGTAAATGGCACTCTATGTGTAATGTTCAGTAAATGGGACTCTATGTGTAATGTTCAGTAAACGAGACTCTACATGTAATGTTCAGTAAACGAGACTCTACATGTAATGTTCAGTAAATGGGACTCTATGTGTAATGTTCAGTAAACTGGACTTTGCGTGTAATGTTTAGTAAACGGGACTCTATGTGTAATGTTCAGTAAACAGGACTCCATGTGTAGTGTTCAGTAAATGGGACTCTATGTGTAATGTTTAGTAAACGGGACTCTAAGTCTAATGTTCATTAAACCAGACTCTACATTTAATGTTCAGTAAACTGGACTCTACGTGCAATGTTCAGTAGACGGGACTCTACGTTTAATGTTTTTTGCAGATCAAACAGCAAGAGGTGTTAATGGAATATGGCTTTGTTTCAGTGTAGCGAACATTTGTCATTATGTATTTATCAACTGTCTTCACATCACTAATTATAAACAGGATGAATGCAATTATACCATTCCAAATATTTCATTTAACCCTTACGCACTTGAGAATGTACCTCTTTAGTTGGTTCCAAGCACAGGTGGAAGTAACGTACCCTGGATAGTATATATTAAAATAAATGTATAAAATCATGTTTAATGAGAAACAAATTGACAAAGAGCCATGAACAAAAAATCCCCACCCTCTGATATTGGAATCATAATCTAAAAAAAAAAAAAAATAAAAAAAATAAATAAATATATATATATATATATATATATATATATATATATATATATATATATATATATATATATATATATATATATATATATATATATATATATATATATATATACTATCCAGGGTATGTTACTTCCACCTGTGGTTCCAAGGTGGAGCTATAACATAAAGTTGTGGAAGATTAATTTCACAATAGTGGGCAGGTATTTTTTAAATTATGAGGTCCCTTTCCATCTGAGGCTGCATTATGTGAGGACCTAGACTTTGCCCCTGCATTCCTGCCTAATTAAATTGATAGACTTGCAAAAGTTGGGACAAATTTTGTATGATAGCTGGAATTTCAAGGTTTTGGTGTGGTCTTGTACTAAGTGGAGAAGGTTCAGCACCTAGAGGAATCAGCACCTGTGTATATGGTATGGTGACTATGGAGTATTCTACATGAACCTGGGTTGCTTATATGATATGGGGGCATCCTATCTGTTGGGCTATCCGTATATTTTCTTCTCAGTATTGATAGTTTATTCAAAACATAATGAACGCATGGATATTATCGCCAAGCAATCCAAATAGATTAATAAATAATAATTGAGTGAATCTAACATATTATAATTTAAATGCTTAACACTAATAACTTAGATAAACATAGATCAAGACATTTGTAAAAAGGGAAATAAATTCAAATAATTGCAACAAAGAAAACAACAACAGTCCTACTACACTATTATTAACAGATAAAAATTGAATTCAAATTGAATGAAATTTCTTACATCAATTACTCAATTTACTGTTCCATATCTCCAAACTGAAAATAATATTATAGTTGGGGTGGTTAGAGTAAGGGTAACGAGACAATTTGTAAATATTTAAAAATGGTTTCTGCTATCAGCGAAATAAATGGAAAGCAAAGTGAGCTTTTAATGTTAAACCTCAGAAGTAGATGCCTTGTGTCAATTAAAATATTAAAAATACATGGTGCAATGGATAAAAATCTACATTTGTCATATATTGCACATATTGTTTTAGTTGATGTTGTGTTTAAGTCAAGTCAAGTCATTTTAGAAATGTATAATTAATGTATAATTTAATCATTTTATTCGGTAAAGTGTCAAATTGTTTGCAAAAATAGTTTAATAAATATCATTTAACATTTTGACAATTAACATTTGCTTGCAGATAAGAAGAAGTCTGCCATCATCTTGTGTATGGACAAGTAAATAATCAGATTAATATCCCCAAACCCATATTACATGTAAAACTGTTATGAATGAAATGTATATGTTCGAAGTACTGTTAAACATTTGTGCACTGTAGATAACAGTACTTCAGTTTAGTAAAATTTTCATTGAAGTAAGCTTTTTTGAGGCTTCAGTTGGAATCCCTTTGGTATGCATCAAACAAATATTTTTTGACATAATGTATAATTGTTTTTTTTAGCTCACCTGAGCACAATGTGCTCATGGTGAGCTTTTGTGATCGCCTTTTGTATGTCGTCCGTTGTGCGGCGTCAACATTTGCCTTGTTAACACTCTAGAGGCCACATTTATTGTCCAATCGTCATGAAATTTGGTCAGAAGATTGGTCTCAATAATATCTTGGTTGAGTTCGAAAATGGTTAAGTTTGCTTGAAAAACATGGCTGCCAAGGGGCGAGGCATTTTTCCAAATTTGGCTAAAATCTTGTTAACACTCTAGAGGCCACATTTATTGTTTGATCTTCATGAAACTTGGTCAAAAGATTCATCCTTATAATATCTTAAACGAGTATGAAAATGGTTTTGGTTGCTTGAAAAACATGGCCACCAGGGGGCGGGGCATTTTTCCTTATATGGCTATATATGGCTTTAGTAAAACCTTGTTAACACTCTACAGGCCACATTCATTGTCCAATCTTCATGAACTTTGGTCAGAAGATTGGCCTCATTGATATCTTGAATGAGTTCGAAAATGGTAATGTTTGCTTGAAAAACATGGCTGCCAAGGGGCGGGGCATTTTTCCTTATATGGCTTTAGTAAAATCTTGTTAACACTCTAGAGGTCACATTAATTGTCCGATCTTATTGAAACTTGGTCAGAGGATTTATCAGAATAATATCTTGGAAGAGTTAAAAAATGATGCCGGTTGGTTGAAAAACATGGCCGCCAGGGGGCGGGGCATTTTTTTCCTTATATGGCTATAGTAAAACCTTGTTAACACTATAGAGGCCACATTTATTTTCCGATCTTCATGAAACTTGGGCAGAAGATTAGTCACAATGATATCTTGGATGAGTTTGATATATTGCTTTAGTAAAACCTTATTAACACTTTAGAGGCCACATTTATTGTCCGATCATCATGAAACTTGATCACAAGATTTGTACCAATGATATCTTGAATGAGTTCGAAAATGGTTCCGTTTGCTGGAAAACATGGCTGCCAAGGGGGCGTGGCATTTTTCCTTATATAGCTATAGTAAAACCTTGTTAACACTCTAGAAGCCATATTTATTGTCCAATCATCATGAAACTTTGTCAGAAGATTTGTCCCAATGAGTTCTTGGACAAGTTCAAAAATGGTTCCAGTTGCTTGAAAAACATTGTCACCAGGGGGCGGGCATTTTTCCTTATATGGCTTCAAGAATCTTCATGAAACTTTGTCAGAATATTTGTTTAAATGATATATTGGATGTGTATGAAAATGGTTCTGGTCTGTTGAAAAACATGGCTGCCAGGGTGTCACTAGTCATGAAAGTTGTAAAGAACATTTTGTTCTAATGACATCTTGGACTGCACAGAACAGGTCAGTTCCTTTGAATCTCAGGTGAGCGACTTTGGGCCTTTCAGGCCCTCTTGTTTTGTTGTTTGTAATTTTGATTCCATCAATAAATCATTGTGTCTACATAAATATATGCATGAAAAGAGGGAATATGCATTGTTTTGATACATTTGTACAGTATGCCTCTTTAATAATTTAATAATGAAGTGTGCTTATGTCATTAAACGGCAGAAACAGATACCTTTTTTCAAAACTATGATGAAGATGGCGTAAAGGTCACAATATATTTATGTAAAAAAAAATTTTTTACCACAGCACAACACATTTAGCTATTTTGAAAACAAAACAAAACTTTTGTTCACTTTTGTATATTGCATATAGAGTTGGAGGACAAGAGTACAAAATTATGAAAAAAATTATCATGTTATAAGTCCATAATAATTTGGGCTTATATGCCTTAAATACAGACCTTTCTTGGAATTGCACATTGTATAAATCTGAATGATAAGCCAAAATGAATACTTTTAATTTTAATTTTAAATAATTGCATTAGAAAGAGTGAAAATCTGCTTTGATTTTAAATATTTAAAAAACTTTTAGTAGCTAATTAAAGTGTTAGTAGCCAATTATAGATTTTATTAGGATTTGGCTTATTGGGCTACTAGTTACTGTGACATAGATTTATTGTGGGCGGGGTCAATATGTCTCTACTTGAAAAGAAAATTGTTGCTACTTAATAAATAAAAATTGAATTGAATTATAAAAATGAAGTTCATATTTTGATATCTTACAGTGAGACTGCATTTAGGTTGGGTGAGTCAACATCAAAGTTGAGCAAGATATTTATTTTGTTTTTGTCAAATATTCTGAAACTTAAAAGCAACAATAACTTCTGTTAAGTGGGTTCTATTATACAAACTTTTTTTTTTTGCTGCATACAAACACAGGCTGTTTAAGTCTCAAATTTCTAGGTTTGCACCGATTCATTTCAGATATTTAAGGTTTACACTGGTTATTTATTTGCAAATACTTTTATTTGCAGGTTAATTAACATGGAAGAGCCAGACCCGAAGAAACTGAGACTTTCCAGTGACATCTCACAGTCAACAGTCAATCAGAGTGCGGAAACTCTAGAATATGAATTGGACATTGATGGGAATGAAGCTTTTGATGGTGCTGGGAAAGAAAATGGTGTTGGTAACAAAGGGCATATGCCAAGCACAGAACCAGACATTTTTGACAAAGCAGGGCGATCAAATTGCTGGAAAAATGATGATTATATGAAGAACTGTGATTCACATGGCGAAGAAGGCAGAATCGAACATATTAACGGGTTTTCTACAGAAAGGGCTTCTCTGATGAAAATTGAATCTGTGAAAAAAGATGCTGTCACCATAACAAATGTGATTCCAAATGTTGATTTGGTTGATGTTTACAAAAAGATACTGGCAAGGAGAAATGTGAAGCATAGGGTTGATTTAGTTACTCTTGAACTCTTGGAAGGTGCAAGTGAACAGCAGGATGCAAATGCTAATGCAAGCGAGGTGATACATAGTCCAAGTGATGAAATATTCAAAGATGTTGCAGAAATCTTACTGAAATTTCCAAATGTTGATCCAAGTTACATTTATGATTTGTTGGAGAGGAATGAAAGCAAAGAAAACAGGGTTGCAATTGTTCTTGATAAACTAGGGACCAGCTTATCAGAGAAAGGTACCAATGATATTTCACGAGACTATACTCCTCCATCCAGTGTGTCAGAATCTTTAACAAGCAATGAAAGCAAGAAAAGTGATCCATTTAGTGATCCAGAGTTCAGAAAAAATCCTTTGTATAGAGATTTGAGAACTTTACGTAAAGTTTTGCCTGCTGTGGACCCAAATGAGCTATATGCATACTTAGAGGCGCATTTTGATAAACCCAATCGTGTCCAGATTGTTATTGATGAACTCGCAAAGTCTGATAGTCAGGATTCTTTGCCAGTTGAGGACAATCCATCGTTGGAAGATACTGATAAAGGGAAGGCACCAATGACAACTGAGGACAAGGTGCAAGCTGATCTCAAAGGACTAAAAGAAATATTCAGGGATTGTGACCCAAGTTTTCTTTATGAAAAACTGGTCATGCTGTATAATGACAGTGACAGAGTGGTGAAAATTGCATCAGAGTTATTTGAGCGTAAAGACTATCCAAAAATAGAGGAAACTAAAGGCGTGAAATCAGATAAGAAACATCCAAAGGATGTTAAGTTTGACATAAGAGAATTTTTAGTTAAATTTCCTGACCCATTTAATTATTTTGAAAATACAGAGAGGATGGTTAGTGACAGCTACAAAGAACATGCCCTGATTTATGTGAAGAACACGTTCCCCTTCCTGAAAGACGGCTTCTTGAAGAAGGTCCTCAACAGCCACAAATACCATCTTCTACCGGCAATTACAGAGATTGACACAGCAGTCAACGATACTATTTGTAAATTTTCTACTCTAATCTAATTTCTTCAAATTGTATAAATTTTAATTGTGTCTTGGTAAATTAATTCTATCTGTTGCTTTTTTATCCCCACGCTTTTTGAAAAAAAGGTGGGGATATTGTGGTTATCTCCGCCGTCCGTCTGTCTGTCTGTCTGTCTGTCCGTCCGTCCTGGCCACTATCTCCTCCTACACTAAAAGCACTAGAACCTTGAAACTTACACACATGGTAGCTATGAGAATATGTGCGACCCTGCACTATTTGAAATTTTGATCTGACCCCTGGGTCAAAAGTTATAGCGGTTGGGGTGAGGCCGCGTCAGAAATTGTCACTCATTTTTTTAGGTTATTTTACATTTACTTCTTTATTTCTACACCGATTCACTTCACATTGATACTGGACCTCTCTTATGACAATACGGTCAATCTCAACCATGCATGGCCCCATTCCCAACCCTGGGGCGCCCCGCCCACATAGGCCACACCCACCAAAAATTTCCATTTACTATAATTTTTTCATTTCTACACGGATTCACTTCAAATTGATACTGAACTTTTGTTATGACATTAGGGTCAATCTCAACTATGCATGGCCCCAATCCCAACCCTGGGGCGCCCGCCCACATAGGCCACACCCACCAAAAAATTCCATTTACTATAATTTTTTCATTTCTACACGGATTCACTTCAAATTGATACTGAACTTCTCTTATGACATTAGGGTCAATCTCAACTATGCATGGCCCCATAACCAACCCTGGGGCCCCGCCCACATAGACCACACCCACCCAAAATTGCCTTTACTATAATTTCTTCATTTCTACACCGATTCACTTCAAATTGATATTGAACTTCTCTTATGACAATACAGTCAATCTCAACTATGCATGGCCCCATTACCAACCCTGGGGCCCCGCCCACATAGACCACACCCGCCCAAAATTGCCTTTTACTATAATTTCTTCATTTCTACACCGATTCACTTCAAATTGATACTGAACTTCTCTTATGACAATACGGTCAATCTCAACTATGCATGGCACAATTACCAACCCTGGGGCGCCCTGCCCACATATGTCACACCCACCCAAAATTGCCTTTTACTATAACTTCTTCATTTCTACACCAATTCACTTCTAATTGATGATGAACTTCTCTTATGACAATACGGTCAATCTCAGCTATGCATGGCCCCATTACCAACCCTGGGGCACACCTAGGTCAAACATTCGGCGTGGGGATACGCGTCGGCCTCTGCCGCGCCATTTCTAGTCTATTTATTTTTTTGGAAAATTATCAATTTACGTGTCAGAGATTTAAAAATAATAATTTAACACAACAGCAATTTATTTTATATGAAATTTTATGTTATATATTCAAAAAGCACTATGACACTTATAATACAGCATATTTTGTTATGATTTCCTCTGATATGGTATCTCTTGGCTTTAATAACATGCACATAATTATGTCAGCATACATAAGTGTAAACTAAGTGTTTCAGGGTATCTCACTACTCATAATTATTTATGTCTGTAGTCTAATTTAGCCGTACGGCTTCAACGTTAAGTGTTGTCCTAGATTAGACTGTGCAGTTTGCACAGGCTCATTAGGGATAACACTTTCTGTCTACTCTGGAATTTTTTTAGAAGAGACTTACTTTTAACTGAAAATTCCATTAAAGCAGAAAGTGACATCCCCGATAAGCCTTTGTGGACTGCACAGGCTAATCTGGGACAACACTTTAGCATACACATTAAGCCCCGTTTTCCCTGTGCGCAGCTCAATTATATTTTTTACAGTTGACCACCAGTCCAAGAAGCGTCGAGCCACACCGAGAGATCTGCAAGACTTCCCAGATGTTGCAGATGAACCGTTCTTTCAGGAAATGCTCCTTTGCCAACACAAGCAGCAAGTGAAAGGTAAGTCACATATTTACTTCTTTGCCAACACAAGGAGAAAGTGAGAGATAAGTCAAGTAAAATATTTACTCCTTTGCAAACACATGTGAAAGGTAAGTCAAGTTACATATGTACTCATTTGCCAACACAAGGAGCAAGTCACAGGAAAGTCAAGTCACAAATGTTCTCCTTTGACAACACAAGGAGCTAGTGGTAGGTAAGTCAATACACCTATAATTTACTCTTGTCAACACAAGGAAAAATTGAAAAGTAAGTCAAGTCACATATTTACATCTTTGTCAACACAAGGAACAATTGAAAGGTAAGTCAAGTCAAATATTTACTCCTTTGCCAACAGAAGGAGCAAGTGGCAGGTAAGTTAAGTCACCTATTAACTCCGTTGTCAACACAAGGGACAATTGAGAAGTAAGTCAAGTCACATACCGGTATTTTTTCCTTTGCCAACACAATGAGCAAGTGGCAGGTAAGTCAAGTCAAATATTTACTCCTTTCACAACACAAGGAGCAAGTGGCAGGTAAGTCAATGCACATATTTTCTCCTTTGACAACACATGGAGCAATTGAAAAGTAAGTCAACTCATATATTTACTTCTTGCAAACACAATGAGCAATTGGAAGGTAAGTCAAGTCACACATTTTTCACTAATTTAACATGTTTTCATCATGTTTAGTTCTTACAATATCTAGAAAGGTCTTGAAAATGGTTATGGTTCTGTTCATGTTAACCAGTGGGCAGTGAAGGTGTCCATGTATGGCTATATTGAATCTAAAGGAAGTTATTCACAGATTTTTGACGCTGTTTGAAGTTTGATATTAAATGCGTTGATATCAGAGACAAAATAGAAAGAGATCAAATATAACATGAAGTAGATAATTATTTTTACCTTAAAAAGATTATAACACCAATGTTTGTCCTGTTTTGATTTGAACTATTATTGTTTGAAATAAAAGTATATAATCTTCACCTTATAGCTATCCGATTATGGCATATGTTATATGGCATAATTAATATTTTTACTTCATGTTATCCATCCCTATGCCAACAAAAGTTATTTGATTGTTTTATGTTTGCAGTTTTATCAATTTACATTTATAAACAAACACGTATTATCAGTTTATGTCTATTTTTAACCAGGTTTTCCGAAGGAAAAAACTGGTTATTAGATTGGCGAATGCGGGCGGGCTGGCTGGCTGGCTGGCGGGCTGGCTGGCGGGCTGGCGGGCTGGCGGAATAAGCTTGTCCGGGCCATAACTATGTCGTTCATTGTCAGATTTTAAAATCATTTTGCACATTTGTTCACCATAATTGGACGGTGTGTCGCGCGAAATAATTACGTCGATATCTCCAAGGTCAAGGTCACACTTTGAGTTCAAAGGTCAAAAATGGCCATAAATGAGCTTGTCCGAGCCATAACTATGTCGTTCATCGTCAGATTTTAAAATCATTTGGTACATTTGTTCACCATCATTGGACGGTGTGTCGCGCGAAATAATTACGTAGATATCTCCAAGGTCAAGGTCACACTTTGAGTTCAAAGGTCAAAAATGGCCATAAATGAGCTTGTCCTGGCCATAACTATGTCATTCATTGTGAGATTTTAAAATCATTTGGCACATTTGTTCACCATCATGGGACGGTGTGTCCCACGAAAGAATCACGTTAATATCTCCAATGTCAAGGTCGCCACGACTAAAAATAGATTTAAAAAAAAAAAAAAAACTTACAAAGGGGGTTAATTTTTTTTGGTCATTTCAAAAGTTCAGTTTGAGTTTTCTCCCTTTATCAGATTTTTTTTTTTCACAATGAAAACCTGGTTTTGTGACAATTTTGTCCCTTGTTGTAGTGTTGTTTTGCTTTGATGTGTACACATATAATTTATTTGTTAGATCTATGACAAAATGGTGGAAAATTGTTAATTTAGCTATTTCTTAACAAGTCCCTATAAAATGCTTGTGAACACTTGTTTCCAGAAAAAATATGTAATGATGCCTCTGTATTCCCAAAAAAACATAATAACCAGGGTATATGCCATATAAAGGGCAATTAAAAAATTGGCGGACAAAAAAAAACATTGCAATAGTTGCTAGAATTAACTTGACTTTTCATGGAATTCCCAGCCATACTTCTCACTCAAATGTCTGCATCAATGTCGGCGTCAGCCTAACCCTCTAGCTAAAAGAAACATTCTACTGGTTTCTCCATATCACTATCCAATAATACAGGTATTCATTTGAAAGTTAACACATGTATTTGGGGTCAATGTCTGAGGTCACTAATCAAGTCCCATAACACTGACCTAAAATTGACCAGAATTATGCCCTTTTTGTACTTTTGTAATTGTGTTTTGGTAAATATGTAACTTCTTCATAAATGGTATTCATTTGAAACGTCACTCGTGTGTTTAGAATAATTGTGTAAGGTCAGTGACCAAGTTCAACAACTCTGACCTGCTGTTCAGCAGTATTATGACCCTTTTTAGCTAGACTATTATATATGAAATATATATAGTGGAGCTATCCTACTCACCCCGGCATTGGCGTTAGCGTTCCTGTTAGCGTGCAAATGTTTAAGTTTGCGTACTACCCCAAATATTTCCTATGTCATTTGACATATTGCTTTCATATTTTTCATACTTCTTTACCAACATGACCCCAATCTATAAACAAGAGCAGACAACTGTATCAAGCATTTTGACAGAATTATGGCCACTTTTATACTTAGAATATGCATATTATTGATAAATCTATGTTTAAGTTTGTGTACTACCCCAAATATTTCCTATGTCCTTTGACATATTTCTTTCATATTTTGCATACTTCTTTACCAACATGATCCCAATCTATAAACAAGAGCAGACAACTGTATCAAGCATTTTGACAGAATTATGGCCCCTTTTATACTTAGATAATTGAACATATGGTTAAGTTTTGTGTTTTGGTCCATTTTACTCCTGAAGTATCATAGCTATTGCTTTAAGACTTTGAAAACTCGCTAACTAACGTAAGGGGACTGTACAGTGCAAGTTGCATAACTCTGGTTGGCTTTTTAATGGAATTATGGCCCTTTTTTTCTTAGTAACTTTGAATATTTTGTTACATTTTGTGTTTACATCCACTTTACTTCTAAAGTATCAAGGCTATTGCTTTCAAACTTCAAATACTTTCTTACTATCATGATGGTACTGAACCTGGCAAGTTCAATTTGACCTTGACCTTTGAATGACCTTGACTCAAGGTTAAATTAATAAATTTTGCTTAAATTGCCATAACTCCTTTATTTATGATCACATTTGATTCATGCTTTGACAAAACAACACTTATCAGACATACCACAATGCACTCCACCCAAACCATCCCCCACACCCCCCCCCTCCCCCCCCCCCCCCCATAAACTGTCAAGCACTCGAATAGTCAAGCGCGCTGTTCTCTGACAGCTCTTGTTATTCTGAGACATGTGATCAGGATCATAACTGAGTGCGGTGGCTGTTCAAGTTCTAGGTGATGTCTATGTCAAAGTGCTATAACTCTGACTTGATTTTCAGCCGTATTATGCCCCTTTGAATACTTTGAATTTTTTTCAACTTAACTGTGAAACATCTCTATATCACTCTTTCTATAACAGGTATTCTATTGAAACTTCACACATGTGTTAAGGGTCATGTGTGAGGTCACTTACCAAGTTCCATAACAACAATTTATACTGTTTATGTCTATTTAAGCCCCCAGATCGAATGATCGTGGGTATATTGATTTTGGCCTGTCTGTCTGTCATTGTATGTGTGTGTCTGTCCCAAAACTTTAACCTTGGTCATAACTTTTGCAACATTGTAGATAGTAACTTGATATTTGGCATGCATGTGTATCTCATGGAGCTGCACATTTTGAGTGGTGAAAGGTCAAGGTCATCCTTCAATGTCAAGGTCGAATATATGGCTTCAAAGCGGGGCAGTAGGGGGCTTTGTGTTTCACGAACACAGCTCTTTTGTTACGCTATATTTACTTCAGATATTGAAGTCAAGTATATTTTGGACACCTTTTTATAGGGAATATACATGTTTTCAAGGGCATGATCATCTGCATGCGCTCAAAAAATCCGTTTCTGCCCGAGTGCGCAGCACGAGGACAGGAACAAGTTTGAGAGCGCCTGCAGATGATCATGCCCTCGAAAACGTGTACTTTCGCTATTATTGCATTAACAAATCACACATACCAAAATAAATTAAAATAACATTGAAAACAATATGTCTTGTTTATTCTACATCAACAAAATAATTCGGTTATTTCCTATGACGTCATATAGTTCAAGGTTGTGTTTTACATATGCCTCACTCGGTCATCATCAGAAATGATGAGGCTTTTTCTTTGGATAGGCAGTTTTGGATTTAAAATGTGTTTAAACAGTGGATCAATGCAAATTTGAAATGCAGCTGTGCAAAGTAAGAAATGAGGAATTATTGTGGAGTTTACTGGTTGTGACGGATAAATATATTGTCAGAATAAGTCATTGTTTTGATAGATGTTTCTTTTGTACAACTACAGCCTTAGTACAGGTCTATCTTATTTCGTTTCAAGTAAGTTTTCTTAAAATGAATACTGCCAATATATTGTCACTGAAGTATTTCAAGCATATAGCAGGAACATTGAAGGTACATAACCACTTACATTTACAGCATAGTCTTTTGAAAGTTTTGAGTAAATAACCTAAACTTCATTGATGTTGCCAATAAAATAAAGCTGTTGTCAAGAGAGTGCATATGGTATAATTTGAAAAGTGGATTGAAATATTAATTGCCTTTATCCCTGCATGCATGAGGAAACTGGTGCTTATTCAGTTCCCCATTTATGCTTGGAAAGTCTTCGCAGGCTGGAGTTATTAACAAAGTTCATAATGACTTCATTGAATCCACTAAGGGAAGTAACTGCGCGTGGACCAGTTTATGGATATGAAAAAAACACCTAACAGGGCTTGAACGGCATGTGAAGCGCCTTGTTAATACAATATTTCTCCTGTTCAAGCCCTCCTTTTGCCAAGTTTCTGCACCCCGCGATAGGGCATTATAGAGTTTATGCAATAATGAGCATTCACTTATTCAGACCTGTAACTTTGCCCAGCCTTTGAACATGATTATGCCCTTTTTGTACTAAGAGAAGTCACGCTTGGTTTTTGTGCAAGTCAAAGATTCTGTTTAAAGTTTGCACAATGTTGGTTAAAGCTGTGTAACTAATATAGATATTCAATTGAAACATCCTTGCATCATAGTGCAAGATCTCAAACCAAGGCTCATTACTCTGACCTGCAATACTGAAGATTTATGCCCCTTGATGTACTTTTTGAACTTAGAAATGTACTTTTAATGTTTGCATCAAACAACTGAATTTATAGGTTATAATCTGGTAATGTTATGTAAACATTTGCGTCAAACAAGTCCTATCTCTACAGATTTTCAACATTTTAAATAGGTCATGGGGTTCCCACTTTAAACAAATGTATCTCCATACCCTTTTTATCCGATATAAACACGAATTAAGGTATATAGGGTTATATATATATTATTATATATAAATACGTTATTTATTTAACGTCTTATACAATGAAATATATAGCGATATTAATTGCAAGGTATATAAAATTTCAATTTCAGACATGATTGTGGTTTTCGATTTAAGACCTTATTGCGACATTTAATTGCACTACCTCCCTTACACCACCCTTATAGTAATTATAGGTGCCTAGAATGCGGGATTGTATACAGACCCCGTTTTTAGATCACCTTTTGTGCTCATGGTGAGCTTTTGGGATCGCCTTTTGTCCGTCGTGCGTTGTGCGGCGTCAACATTTGCCTTGTTAACTCTCTAGAGGCCACATTTATTGTCCAATTTTGTGAAATTTGGTCAGAAGATTGGTCTCAATGATATCTTGAATGAGTTTGAAAATGGTTAATGTTTGCTTGAAAAACATGGCTGCCAAGGGGCCGGAAAATTTCCTTATATGGCTATATATGACTATAGTAAAATCTTGTTAACACTCTAGAGGCCACATTCATTGTCTGATCTTCATGAAACTTGGTAAGAAGATTCATCCCAATAATATCTTGGATGAGTTCGAAAATGATGTTGGTTGGTTGAAAAACATGGCCGCCAGGGGGCGGGGCATTTTCCTTATTTGGCTATAGTAAAACCTTGTTAACACTCTAGAGGCCACATTTATATTTATTTTGCTCAGAAGATTTGTCCCAATGATATTTTGAATGAGTTCAAAAATGGTAACCTTTGCTGAAAAAACATGGCTGCCAAGGGGCGGGGCATTTTTCCTGATATGGCTATATAGGGCTATAGTAAAATCTTGTTAACACTCTAGAGGCCACATTTACTGTCCGATCTTCATGAAACTTGGTCAGAAGATTCATCCCAATAATTTCTTGGAAAAGAACAAAAATGATACCGGTTGGTTGAAAAACACGGCTGCTAGGGGGCGGGGCATTTTTCCTTATATGGCTATAGTAAAACCTTGTTAACACTCTAGAGGCCACATTTATTTTCCGATCTTCATGAAACTTGGTCAAAAGATTTGTCCCAAAAATATCTTGTTATCTCAGGTGAGCGACTTTGGGCCTTTCAGGCCCTCTTGTTAGAATAAATGTTATCAATTAACTAAATGTAAGGGAAAAAAATCATCTAATCATCAGTGAATGAGCTGTTTTATTTGATGATTTACATTTTATTTCTTAGACTCTCTAATCAAGCTTCATAAGGGTTTTCTGTTGTTTTTTTGTTTCAATAAAAGTATTGATAACACTTAAACAAAAGTATTAAGAACAACCCTAAAATATCCAGGAATGAAATTACGTCTTTTAGGGAACATGTTTTTTAAGTTGCGTGAAGAATTATTTTAACCTATGTAGAATATCAGTTTATTGACCCCTACTGGTGAAACTGGAGGGGACCTATGGTTTGCCCTCTGTGCGTCAGTCTGTCAGTCTGTCTGTCAGTCCGTCACACTTTTCTGGAGCCTGCAATAAATTAAAAAGTTCTTCTTATTTTTTCATGAAACTTTAAACATGGCCAGATGGCAATATGGAGATTATGCACGTCCATTCATTTTGTTTCTACGTCAAGAATTATGTTTGCTAACTTGCTATGGCAACAAATAAAAAATAAAAAATTGATGACAATGATGGAGTTTCACCGGTAGGGTACCATATAGCTTGGCAATCTCTTGTTTTAAGAGCATCTTTTGCTTATAACATTAAGGCAATATTTTACAGGGTCATACATTTTTTAGGGACTCATATTATTTCATCATTTAAAAAAAACGAATCAAATGTTTAACTTGAAGAACAGAAATATTTGAAATAAAATCATCGTATTGTATCATATGAAAAGAAAGGTTGACTAAAGTGTGTTTCTTGTTTAGAATTGTATTTATTGTCCATGTATTTTAATTGTCATAATTAATAAAAATCCATGTTATCTACTATTTACAAATGTATGTCACATGAATGACATTGCTTATGTGATTCTAGACTTAAATGCAGCACAATCTTGTTGGAAATATATTTAGATTACCTTCGTGAAAGACGTGAAATGAGAGAAAAGCAACTCCAGGCTGCACGCGAGTCCAGAGAGCTGATGGAGTGTGGTTGTTGTTATGACGATGAGTGTTTGTTTGAAGACATGGCTGCCTGCGCTGATGGGCACCTGTTCTGCAAGCAGTGTGTGGTCAGATCCTCTGAGGCAGCAGTTGGGGAAGGCCGGGCAGTGTTCAAGTGTTTGACAGGTAAGTGTTAAAAGACAGTGTTCAAGTGTTTGACAGGTAAGTGTTAAAAGACAGTGTTCAAGTGTTTGACAGGTAAGTGTTAAAAGACAGTGTAAAAGTGTTTGACAGGTAAGTGTTCATAGAAAGCGTTCAAATGTTTGACAGGCAAGTGTTCAAATACAGTAATCAAATGTTTGACAGGCAAGTGTTCATAGACAGTGTTCAAATGTGTGACTGGCAAGTGTTCAAAGACAGTGTTCAAGTGTTTGACAGACTTGTGTTCAAGACAGTGTTCAATTGTTTGACAGGCAAGTGTTCAAAGACAGTGTTCAAAATGTTTGACATGTAAGTGTTCAAAGACAGTGTTCAATGTTGACAGGTCAGTGTCTAAAGACAGTGTTAGATTTTTTGACAGGCTTGTGTTCATAGACCGTGTTCAAATGTTTGACAGGTAAGTGTTCAAAGACAGTGTTTAAATGTTGCACAGGCTTTTGTTTAAGTATGAGATTGGACGGTTTTAAAGTTTTAAACATGTTAAAATGTTTGACAGGCCAGTTTTTAAGTGTCTGAATGGTTGGTAGACAAGAGCGAGAGTTTAGGTGTGTAACATTTCAAAGTTTAAGTGTCTGACAGGACTTAATGAAAGTGGTTGACAGGTCAGTGGTTTAGTGTAATGGGACACTGTTGTCAGTTGAGAAATGAAAATCATTCAAACATCAATGAGTAAGGGTTTATTGATCTTCATGCATTGTTAATAAAAAAAATCTAAGTAAAAAATATCTTTTGACATTATTTGTTGTTTGTAGACATGAATCTTTTAAATGTCATCCCCTAAATTCATTGATATAAACATATTCTTTATATCAAAAGAATGTGTAAGTAAATCAAAGCATGTTTATTATTCTCCATGCGAAACAAACTTGTTAAGGGAGTTTGTTAATACAAATATTTTTTTATTGTATTTCATGGTTTTCTGCAACAACTATATATTTATGCCCCCCTTCGAAGAAGAGGGGGTATATTGCTTTGCACATGTCAGTCGGTCTGTCGGTCCGTCCACCAGGTGGTTTCCGGATGATAACTCAAGAACGCTTAGGCCTAGGATCATGAAACTTGATAGGTAGATTGATCATGACTTGCAGATGACCCCTATTGATTTTCAGGTCACAAGGTCATAGGTCAAGGTCACGGTGACCCGAAATAGTAAAATGGTTTCCGGATGATGAATCAAAAACGCTTATGCCTAGGATCATGAAACTTGATAGTTAGTTTGATCATGACTGACAGATGACCCCTATTGATTTTCAGGTCACTAGGTAAAAGGTCAAGGTCACGGTGACCCGAAATAGTAAAATGGTTTCCGGATGATAACTTAAGAACGCTTATGCCTAGGATCATGAAACTTAATAGGTACATTGATCATGACTGGCAGATGACCCCTATTGATTTTCAGGTCAAAGGTCAAGGTCATGGTGACCCAAAATAGAAAAATGGTTTCTGGATGATAACTCAAAAACGCTTATGCCTAGAATCATGAAACTTGATAGGTAGATTGATCATGCCTCGCAGATGACCCCTATTGATTTTGAGGTCACTCGGTCAAAGGTCAAGCTAGGTCACGGTGACCCGAAATAGTAAAATGGTTTCCGGATGATGACTCAAAAACGCTTATGCCTAGGATCATGAAACTTGATAGGTACATTAATCATGACTGGCAGATGACCCCTATTGATTTTCAGGTCATTAGGTCAAAGGTCAAGGTCACGGTGACCAGAAATAGTAAAATGGTTTCCCGATGATAACTCAAGAAAGCCTATGGCTAGGATCATGAAACTTCATAGGTACATTGATCATGACTCGCAAATGACCCCTATTGATTTTCAGGTCACTAGGTCAAAGGTCAAGGTCACAGTGACAAAAAACATATTTACAAAATGCCTGTCACTACAACTGAGAGCCCATATGGGAGGCATGCATGTTTTACAAACAGCCCTTGTTGTTATTAGGCCAACTAAATAGTAGCCGTAATTTTAGGGAGTCAATTCCCTTTGAAATCCTAAAAAAAGACTTGGAATTATACATTTATAAAATGTTTGTTACACCAAAACGATTCACAATGACTAAAATGTCTGGGCATTGATAAAAAACTTTAAAGTATAATCTTAGCAAACTGACTAGTGTATTTCTTACAAGATTTTTAAAACCTTGTTATTTCAGGTACCTGTGAGAGTGACTTCCCCCTGCACATGCTTCAAGACATACTGA
Source organism: Dreissena polymorpha (assembly GCF_020536995.1). Lineage (NCBI taxonomy): Eukaryota > Metazoa > Mollusca > Bivalvia > Myida > Dreissenidae > Dreissena > Dreissena polymorpha. The sequence goes on along the minus strand of NC_068357.1, from coordinate 3,158,309 downwards.
AGCCCTCCCTGTTCTCGCTGGTCCTCCGTAAGCTGCAAGAGGAGGAGCTACGGCAGGCGGACATTGCTGACCTTGTGTCGTGCCCATTCTGCTCATTTGCCACCATCATGCCCAACCAGGAGGACCGAGTGTTCAAGTGCTTGAACCCAGAGTGTCTCAGGGAATCATGCAGGTATTGTACAAAGTTTAATGCCAAGATACCATAAAATGTTGCTGCAGTAATTTATTTTGTATGCCATAATTTTGATTGTTCTGTCCATAGAAATATCTCAGCTAAGTTTAATAACCAGACAAATTGACATACTTTCAGATAAAGTAATTGAAATTTGAAATAAGGCTTTGTGAGCTTTTGCTTCTCTCCAATGTTGTCAAAACTTAACTATTGTGACAACTATACTATGCACATCTTAATTAAATATCACATGATTGACCAGATTGCCACAGGAAAAGTAAGTAAGGGTCCTCTATTGTTCTGAAACTGGCCTTTTTAGAAGGTTCCATACACTTAAATTAACAGTTGTTTTTTGCTCTTCAGCAAATTTACATTTTAACAAATGCTTGGTTGTTTTGCTTCAGTAAACAATAACACTGGTTTAACATTGAAGGGATATGATTCATGATTTTGTTGCACACAGCTCTTGTTTGCAGGCTGTGTAAGGAGCCAAACCATGTTCCCTTGCGCTGTAATGAAGTTGAGAAGCAAGGCGTAACCAACATACGGACCTACATTGAGACCAAAGTGTCCGAAGCCATTCTCAGGACGTGCCCACACTGCAAGAAAAGGTTAAACATAATGAAATGTGTGCCTGGAATGTGGTGCATAATCCTTTCAACCCAAATAATAACAAGAGTAGTTATATACTGGCTAAAGATTGAACAAGGTACTTTTGGCTACAACAGACAATAGACCTGTTAGGTTTTAGCCATTAATACTTCTCTTCAGCTTTTGAGAGAATTTCATTCAATACATTTTACAAACAAGTTACATCCATTTCTACATGTTGCTTTGATTAAAAGTGTCTTCTCAATTAAATGAAATTGTAAAATTGCGGCAAAATGAGAATTTGTTTTGGAAATTTTATTATTTGTGAGAAACTGACGCTGATTCAGATTGTATTTTCTTCAGATCACGCTTATTCCATCAAATTCCATATTTTACCTGTGAAATGAAGGATGTGCAGCAAAATAAGATAATGTCTGTCCCAGATTCAGATTGTATTTTCTTCAGATCACGCTTATTCCATTGAATTCCATATCTAACCTGTGAAATGAAGGATGTGCAGCTAAATAAGATAGTCTGTCCTAGGTTCTTGAAAGCCTCGGGCTGCAACAAGATGACATGTACGTGTGGAACCACAATGTGCTATGTCTGCCGGGAAGCTAAAATAGACTATCAACATTTTGATAATAACCCAAGGTAAACATTTAATATTAAAACTAAACACAATTTCTAAGAAATGAATTTAGATTGCAATAGATTTAATTTTGCAAATCAAAATTACAGACATTTAAGTCTGATGGAAAAATATTTATTTTTATTGTCCCCTACTGGTGAAACCGGAGGGGACTTATGGTTTGAGCTCCGTCTGTCTGTCAGTCTGTCTGTCAGTCCGTCACGCTTTTCTGTATCCTGCGATAACTTTAAAAGCCCTTCATATTTTTTCATGAAACTTGAAACTTGGATAGATGGCAATATGGAGATTTTGCACGCCATTTCATTCTGTTCCTGCGTCAAGAATTATGGTTGCTATGGCAACAAATATATTAAAAAATCATTTTTTTTAAATACTGACAATGGTGGATTTTCACCGGTAGGGGACCATATTGCTTGGCAATCTCTTGTTTTTCATGTTGTTTATCTGGCACTGTGTGATAACTTTCACACACGTTGGTCTTTGTCCCCTTGTAAGTTTATAATCTTATGGCTTACATGGTATTTGGATCTTAGTTCCAACATATTCAATGTAACAGCATTCTGATCATACTACTGTAACACTTATCACTTATTCCTGTTTGCGATTGTAAGCAATTTTTTTAAAATCAAAACAAAGATACTACTGTTCAAGCTTAACCTTTTACCACTTAGATACATACTTTGACTCATTTGTAGCCTCTCGGAAAGTTAACTTTTATTAAAGACCTTTCTTACTAGATTCAAATTTTAAAGGCTTCATTTTCAAACCTTAGATACTTAGAGTTACTCGCAGGCTCTTCAGGTTGCACATATCCATTTACACTTTGCGTCTGAGGGGAGAAGGGTAAATCAATCTACAAAGACAACAGTGAAACTTGCCTCCAGAGTGTATATAAGTACATCTACATGTTGTGTTCAACATTGAGATAAGCACTTTAGAAATCAGGAGAAAAAGAATCCAAAGAAATGTTGCTGTCAAGAATCAGGCATTTACTCATGTAATCAGGGAAATTTCAATGAATTTCAACTGGTCAGAACATTCCTAAATAATAGAATGGGAAATCTAAATTTATGATATACTTTATAAAAGAAGCATATTTATTGAGAATCAGAAGTAAACTTGTCAATTAAAATGGCTACAAAAGGAAAATAATCACAAATTTATATGCACTACTAGTATTCCCTCTTTGCTCATGTTTTCCCACTAATAAGACAAAAATGTTATGGAATAACAATTTCTCTTGAGGGAATTAAAATTAACTTTGAATTTTCAGTAGCCACCCTGTTCAACATCATAATACTATTTAGGTGTTCCATTGACTCGGACATTGGTGAGCTCCACAAACAGGAGATGATGACTGCTGCCCAGTTGGCCAAGACCCAGTACCTTGCTGACCACCCTGACCTTGACCCTGCTGGGCTTGACCTTGACCTTGATCAGCTGGTCATGAAAAGTGAGTGACACATTTATGTTGTTCATGTTTCCTCATGTTAAATCTCTGGAAGGAAATGTGATTGACCATATTGACAGTTTTATATGTTTCACTTTAAGCAAAAATAAGTGAACACCTGAATTTGCAATACTTATAATTATTTGATTATTTATGTACATGTTTATTGTTGTGGCACTTGTAACATGTTCTTTACGCCCCCCCACTCCCCAAAAAATGTTTTTTTTTCCATATTTTTAAATCATTTTTGTGCAATGAGTTCAAACCAGGCATTAAAATTAATTCTTGTACTATCTGCGGTATGGGGTGTTTACTACATGACACCCAACATTCTTATGACATATATTTAACAAATATTTATAAAACACATGACATCATTAAGTGGGTTTTGTTGTTGTATTTCAGTATTAGGCAATGGTGGAGTGGAAGAGAACAAAGAGAACAATTATGAAGAAGATGACTACAATTATGAAGAAGATGATTACGATGATGATGAATACATGTAAAACTCAATAGTGCCCTATTCTCTGTGTGTGTTAGATTCATTAAGACAAACCATTTTCTGTCATGAATACAATTATTGATATATTGTAATGCCCCAATTGTTAAACAAATGTGCAGCTTTATGATTGGATGTATGCATGTATTGATTAATGTTTTATTATTGAATTTTACACATTTATAAGGAAATTAACAGAATTAAAATGTTTCTTTGTTCTGAATTAAAGTACACATAATTTCAGGGAAGAAGTATTTAGATGATAAGAAATTATGCCTGAAATCTGATGAGTTTGTAGTAAATTAATATGAGCATAGAACATCGCTGTCCGCAATTTTTAGTAGACCAAAAAACAGAAACATGATATTTAAAGTTAACTATTTTCACAAAATTAATCAAACTATTTTTTGATCATAGACTTTTGATTAGACTGGTGATTTCTTTATACTAATACATATATTTTTTATTAATTTTATTTCGACAATAGTGCAGATAATGCTTGTACAGAAATTCTATAGTTTCAACAGATATTAATGAACAATCATACATATTGCTTGAATATCTATTTTTTACCTTGTTGTAATTGATTTTAACTTTAAACCATGATATTTGTTTTAAAACTTCATATTCTTGTTTTAAACAACGATTTATGAAGAATACATAAACATACATAAAGTACATATAAATTTATAAAAATGATACAAAATTATATTTAATACATATTCTTTGATAATAATGGTTATTGTTTCAATTTGTTTTTTGTATTTATGATTATTGATTGAATTTGTTATTTGTTTGGACGATTATATTGTTTTATGGACTGATATACAATGTGATTTTTAGCTGTGATTTAAATCTGTGATTGTTTAATGCCATGGTCCTCTGTGATAGCAAGAAAAGATAAAAACGATTTATTGTGAAGTGTTATTAGTTGTTACTACGTAATTAGATCACAAAGTTCCAATTTAGCGATTACAAGGTAGTATCGTTGACATATATGGTTAGGGCCAGGGTGTTGGTTAGGTCTACACATCTATGGATTTCCTAAAGTAATGGAAACAATAACCTCAAAACATCATGATATATGTGTCACATAATAATATAATAGTTGGCTCAGTAACAAATTACACATTACATAGTGCTTATTGGTACAAGTCCGTGAATAATTAATCATTTAACATCGATGGAACAATTAACTCACGGGGCACAAAAAAGATGGTTTAAAAAATGATTACTTAAAAAATCGCCACCGAAACAGCAATGGCCAGAGGTCAAATATTTGGTATGCAGAATCTAATTGTGGTCCTTTACAACTTTTTTTCAAATTAGGCCCCTTGGGTCAAACCGGGGGTCACCAGCTCTCAAGAGACAATCTTCTTGTCAGAAGCTGCAATGCCCAAAGCTTTTATACTTGGTATATAACATCATGTAAAGGTCCTCCACAAACTTTGCTTAAATTAAGCCCCTAAGTTCAAAACTACCCACCCTCCTCACTAGTTTGGCTTATATAGGGTAGTCCAACTTGTTGACGCTCTCAAATATTAAGCTACTTTTTAAATTGGTAATATTGCTCATATAAAAAGTATCTCTAAATTCTTTGCGCATCTTATAAATGAGACTATATATAGGGATAACCGTTACAAAATCTCGTCTGAAACTGTGAAGCCCAAGAAATTCGTATTTCGTATATAGCATCATTTAGAAAACCTCTACTTAAATTGTTCAAATAATTCCCGGTGCCGCACCCTTTGGGATCTCCACTATAAAATTGACTTACATGAATTAAATCTGTAAAAATCTTGTACGAATGTAAAACCTGAAAGCCCATGACTTTCATATTCAGTTTTTAATATATTATAGAGGTCTTCTAAAAAATCTGTGTAAATAATCCAACCGCAGTCACTAGCTCTAAATTGATTTACAGGTATATAGGGACAATCGTTGAAGGGACCGTCAACCAGATTGACGAAAAAAAGAAAAGTTCTAAAATGCCGATTTTTTTACAACTTCTAGTTTATATTGATTAAAATATAACGACTAGTATATGACATTACTTGAAAAAAGTTCATATTTTCAGTAGATTCGGTAATAAAATGTCTCGATTTGAAATCGAAAGAACATTGCGAAAATAGGTGACGTAACGATATACATACTATAAATAACGCAAGTAGATTGATCATTTTATATATAAAGTATATACCATTCACTACGTATGCATAAATTGCATTCCTGGGTTTACCACGTGACGATAATGATAAATCTACTTGCGTTATTTATTGTTAACTGGTATAGTAACCTGGTACACATACCTAGTAAAATTTATTACCGAATATACTGAAAATATGAAAAACTTAACAACTTTTTCAAGTAATGTAATATACCAGCCATGATATTTAAATCAATATAAAATAATAATTGTAAAAAAATACGGTATTTTAGAACTTTTCTTTTTTTCGTCAATCTGGTTGACGGTCCCTTTAAATTTTTTACTTGTGGGAAACGGCAACACCCATGCCTTTCATATTTTGAACGTAACACCATCTAGAGGTCATCTACGAATTAAAACTTGACCAATGTGAAATGTTACGTATGAAACGCATAAACATGCATAAGAACTATACAATATGAAATGAAACGACAATAAGTATTCCAATACGTATGTTCGAGTTAAACATGAACTGTTCATCATTTATCCAACACTACGTCTCGCTGCATGTCAACATCGAAGTCCTTAGATTTATTGAGGCGTTCACTGCTCTTTCTCCTGACTAGAAACAAGATATATCTTTTAAAAGATATACGGCGTTGATTGTGGTTTGAGTTTGTTAAAGGTAAAGAGTTCAAAAAATGAGATCAAGGATAGCGAATGTCTTTTTCTGACCAGTTCTTAGCTGGATCACACGCAGTACGGGATGTTACACTGAGTTTTCGCGGCTTATTTTACATAATTACATATTGCTGGTCATATACCTATAGATACAAAACAGAAAACCAAAAGAAGAATTGAAGTGAAATTTAAAAATATGAGTCAACCGGCCACACGCTAACTAAGTATCCGTACATATTTTAAATATTTATACGCGCGTTCTTCGAACAAACCTGTTTTAGTGGTTTGTCGGGCATTGCTATTTGATTCGATTATTAACAGTATCAAGAATCATCGCGCTCATGCTTAATACATTAGGCAATATGGTGGAATAATTCTTGTTAAATTAATTAAAAATATTATTTATCATGGTATTGTTGAAAACACAAAGAATCTATTATTGACATACCATAATTATATCGCTGAATATCTTCATTTAACATCTTTCATGGTCTAAAGAAAATCTCAGTTCACCTAGTTCACGGATAGCGTCTATATTATATAACGAACTGGCCACCAACTCAGGTCAGCACATAAGCGTCTTCGAAGACGCAGCGATGACCTGTAAATAAACCCTGATACCTCGCGGGTTGAAATGCAATGCATTAAAGTGAGGCCACGCTTCCACTGCTCTTTATACTTTTACATGTTAACATGTTGATAGGAATATGAAAGTCTGTACTAAAATGAGAACATAGCCTTTAAGTTAAAACGCTGTTGCCTATGAAAATAAAAGGTGGACGCACAAACTGTATTGATGTCGAAATTGAGTGTAAAATTGTTCTATCTATTAAGCCTTTTCATTAGAGATAAAATTGTTTCATGCTGAACACGCAGTAAAACAGTGTTACAAAGACGCGGACATGTTTCCAATGTTCTGCTGGTATGCTCAAATCAGCCTATGGGATAACTGAAGTGTATTCATTCTGAACTAGCCGCGGGAAATTTTATTTGAATTTTATTGGACAGTTACAAAGGTCAGGTAAGGTGAAAAGCTGGCGTATACAGCTAACGCCGAAAAATACTTGGTGTATGTGAATAATAAATTTAACAGGCTAAGAGGATACCCTATCCGCCGCGACATTGACCGTACTTATCTTGTTTCGACACTTCGCTCGACACTTTTTAAACCGTGTTTGTTTCAACTCGGCAGAGCGAGCGAGGGTTATACCGATAAACTAAGTATATGGAGACCTGTTCTGTTAAATAAGGTTTGAATAGGAACCTATTCTTATTCATGTGGGTGCATTATTAACAAAGGATCATAAAAACCTGCTCATTTAATCATATTTTTGATCTCTTAATGTTTTTAGCAGTATGCTGTGATGTGGTTTGCTCATTAATGACAATGACGTTGGCCATAACACGACTATGATAACACTGAATACAACGACGACGATGATTTGCATAGATAGGGGAATATAATGATGATGATGTTGAGGATGATTAAATTAACAAGTATGATAATGACGATGATTTTGATTGTGGCAATTTTGATGATGACTATTAAACCGATGATGACTACGATGATGATTTTGACAATTGTAATTACGATGACTGGTGCTAGAACTGATTGTAATATAAGGACTTGTGAACTAAAATCTTTTTGTATCAAAGACCAATTATCATAGTCGATATTGTGCAGTAATCCAATTTATTTATTATTTTATGTAATACAAATATTATTTTAGAATAAATTCCTTAACACTGCTCTTTTTTGTTAAACATCGATAGCGTTAACTAAGCATTCCAAAACAGATTTATTCATCATATTTTACAATCGAAAATCGATAGTATATCCAATTAAGTCAGAAGTAATTATTTCCAATCCAATGAATTATTTTATTAAGAGCATACGATAAAGGTCTTTGATTTTCATAAGTTTGAAACATTGATGAATAAACTCAATAGCGCTGAGTAATTTGATAGTAATTCTTTTACAAATTGACACGAACGCCTGATAATACATTGACCTGCATCGATAAGATATATCATTCGATGGATCATCATTTCATAAAATTTTGACGATTCAAGTTCTTCATAGCATGTTGAGTAAACCCGTATGTATTGTTGAAATAACACTATGATTATGATATTTTTGGCTGATGTTTTTTGAATTAAATAAAATGGATAGTTTCCACTGGATTACAAACTCCAAGAAAGTTAAAGGTAACTATTGTAGTGTTGGTTAATAAGATTCTTAATCTTTATAGTATCACTATCAAAGCAGGGTCAAATGACAGAGATTTTGTTAAACTTTACACAAACACAACATTTATTAAAGATCATACTGACATGATAATCAAATATTTGTGACGCACATAACTTGATTCTTGTATGAAATTCATAGTCATAAAAACAATGACGTAAACCTTTTTTTGCTACATGGAGTTACAGTTTATTGGAACATTTCGAGATGAAATTACTCGTGCTATTTTAACCGCTTCAATTTCAATTACAGTTATTCAAGAACTTCCTCTAACTGCATTTTTCGTTCATCTTACTTCGTTTCTAGAATAACACGGATTTAATTTTCACTATCTGCATTCTTCTTTCATAACACTTCGTTTCTAGAATTACGGATTGAACTTCCTATAGCATCAATCATTTTACAACCTGTATGTCTTTGTGGTTCTTTTATCATACGTATTTAAAGAAATCGGCATTAAACTTTTCACGTGTCCCGTTACCTTTTAAAACAATGTTTTCTAGTTCTTTGGTTTAAATTTCCATTATTTTTATTCCCATTTAAAGTAATGCATTTATTGAATTTCGGATTGAAATGTCACTTGATGCAGGCGTCCTAATTTCGTTTTACAATTTTTGATTGAATTTATCCTAGTTTACTTTGTCATATAGAACAAAATGGTTTAATTAATTTCGGATTTAACTTGCACTTAGTTAAGTTGCCTTTCAGAATAATGATGTTTTTCTATTATTCCGTATTGAACTGCCTCTAGATGCAATCGCCTGTCAGAACAATTTGTTTCCAGAATTTAGTATTGAGCGATCAAATTGTGATGTCACCTTCCTGAATACTTCGTTCATAGAAATTCACAATGAAGTGTCACTAGTTTAATTTGCCTCGAAGAACAATACGTTTCTAGAAATTCGGTTTGATTGCAGTCGCTTTCCCGATGCTTTGTTTTAGAATTGCGGATTCAACTGATACTACCTAGTTGTAGTTTAGTTTGTTTAAAGTATTTAGTGCAGCAATATTCCATAAAAACATCATCAAAAACACTATCGAGTCCATTTTCTGTGTAGAACCGATACTTTTGAGAATATTGCAAACGCTCCTAAAGGGGGAATCGAACTCGTCAACGTTCTACATTTAGTTGTAGTTGTCACATAAATTAATATACACGATATTCTAGAATTTTTGAAAGAATTTAAACTTATTGCAGTCATCGTATATACTAAATGATTTCCAGAATTCCGTGTACGTTTCGATATCTTCGATCGTCATAAGTCGGGGATCATCAAAGTGAGTGAGCTCATTTCTGTGCTGCAAGACATGGGCATGAAAATATCGCGAGAGATGATAGACCAGATGATGGCAAGCATTGGCAAGCTAGGTAGGTGCCGTTCTGGACACAGTTCTGATTTGTTAGCGGATTGTCTCTTAACTGGGCGTACCGGGTTCGATTCACTATCCAAGTGCATGTATGGTTGGTGATTTCTCCATGACTTCTGCTCTCCCACGACAGTACAGAACCACAGCAGATTTACATATTTTAAAACTCACATTAAAACGCCAGAACGTATGTGAGTATAGTGAATTATATTGCTAAGAGTATTGAAGTGCAATTCGGGTCGAAACATGTTGCCGCCTTACCCGGTTGGATCTCATAAACAAATACACAATCATGTACTTAAACTCACAGGCATTCGGCGTTAGTTGCTCCCCTTCTCCCCAATGTGCTTCGCCCCACTTCCAAAAAACTCAAAAATGTCCATTTGTTGTACAAAATATGTATTTTTATGTATTGTATCGCCTATCTTAATTGTTTCGATATTATATATAATCAATGGACAATTTTAAGGGTTTTGGGAGTGGGTAACAGCTTTGTGGGGTGTAGCGGTGTGTGTGCGGGGGGTGGGGGGTAGCAACTAATTCCGAGTGCCTGTGCTTAAACTAATGTATTTGTACATTAGAGTGACAGTGGTGTAAACAAGTAGTACGACTGCGTAGTTGTTTTGAGACCTATTTCAGCAGCGAACATGATAATAAAGCAAATGAAAATGCCCCAAAATCGCAAATGGGAATTGTATCCGCTTCATGTACACGAACCTATATTAATAGTGTGATAATAACATTTCAATTGTTTTTAATTCATTTAAGACTGTAACCGATTTCTTCTTAAACGTGATCTTATTTACTATATGTAATACTTTTATTACAATGGGATATTGCTTCTTCCAGAATTAACATTAATATTATACTATCTAATTAGGATTTGCAAATATATGTACCGGCATTAGAAATGGCATATAACTGTATTTACTTCAAAACTATACTGTCTGGAAATGCAGTTATGCGAAAAAGTGTTTAATAACGTAAATGAGTAGAAACACTTATCGTGCAAATTTGTGAACTTATCCGTGTAACATATTAGAAAATCGTTCTGGAAAAACAATAAGTTAGTAAAATACTTCTCCATTAATAGCGACATAAAAATTCAATGTAATACAAATACAGCCTTCTTAATTTCACCAGAGATCATTAATCTTCATTGTTATCTCTAACAATAAATTATTATTATTATAGCTATTGAAAATTACTATCCGACGTAAAGAAGTCTGTAATCGATGCATGTTGACATATTCGGTACTCGCACTGTAGAACGTTAAAGATTAAACTATAGCAAAATATCAATGGTTTGATAAAGATGATATCGATAAAATTTAATTTTGACAGGCTATATCGTAGTTATAAATGAAGTGCTTACATGATCTAAGCGATTTTGATTATGCACCAAAACTTCAATACAAACGGTTTTATACAGCGCAAACCGTTTTCGGCCTATTAAGTTTTAATGGTATGTCGTTTCACAAAGCATTATTGTAGTATTTAACTGTTTACCGTTAACTTCACATTTAATAATTGAAAGAACGTTCACATTAATTGATAGACGCAAACTGTTGTTAAGGTCAATATTGATGTTATTTACAATATAAAATTTTCTGGCAGATGATATAAATGCATGATTATTTTTAATGCATACTGTTTTTTAACTTGACACCAAAACATCCCAGTTTCGCAGACATTTTACGGTTAAAGGGTAAGCTATTTTATAAACAACACATTTCAGCCAAGCAACAATAGCCGCTATGATAAATAAATCAGGTTAGGAACGTTGCTACGATGGAAACAATAGTGTAGCCAACGGGAAACAAAAACAAAAACAAATAAACAAAATAAAAAGTCATAATGTAATGTATTATTGTAAAAATCCTTATTTGAAATATTTATTGCAATGTATTAAACAATGTATTTGCTCTTAAAACAGGTATCTAATTTACACTTTTCATGAACTAGACAGCATTATCCACACCTTTATATGTATCTTTTCTGACACAGTTTGTTTTGGTGTAAGGTTTCTTAAAAACGTAGACTCAAACAGTTAAAAACTGTTGACTTGAAACTTGTAAAACACATTTGCATAAACACGATATATTTTGTTTTGTCTTTGATATTAGGCGAAGATGAGATCCATTTTGACGAGTTTATGATGATGGCCGCCAGGAAAGAAGTGTGCGAGGATGACTACGGCGATCTTAAGGAAGCGTTCTCGGTATGTAGGTTAACAGACAATATTTCAAGGATATTTATGTTTTTAATGCCTTTGACGTACTCCATATGGTAACGGAACAAAGATTTCGTGTGTAATCCTAGAAGGACAACTTTCACCTCATATGCGCTAAATAGTTATGATAATTATAATAATAAAATCTTTATTTAAAGAAGATAGACTTGTTAAGAAATACATCGGATGAAATTACATAATATGCAATTTATATAATTCATTTCATATTTTCAACAAGGTCTTCTAACATAATACCATTTACAACAAATACATCGTATTTCATCTTGAGGAATAACAACAAAACATAAATAATCATATATGCATACACACTTATAATGATATATATTATAATTAAAAACAAATGAAAGACATAAAACTACAATTACCATTTATGCAAGAACAGTATTCACACATTAAACTAAGGTTATTTACTAAAACAAAACACGAAAAATGTTCAGTTTATTTCACAAAGTGTGGTAGAAAGATAAGCTTTTAATTTTTTTTCTTAAATGTCATTAAGTTGTTTGTTTGACGTATAGATTGGGGTGACGAATTCCAATTTTTTTTGCAAGAAAATTCAAACGATCGTTTGAAATAGTTTGTTTAGGGTATTCGCACAAGCTTTAAATCCCCCTTTTCGCAAGATCGCAAGTTATAGTGATTATTTTGTGAAGGTGTCAAAAGGTCACGTATGTATGTTGGGGTTTGATTGTGAAATGCTTTAAATACAATAGCTGACGTGAAATAGTGATTACGCTGTTCGAAAGTCAACCATTTTAGATCATTAAATAGGGTTTTTGAATTGGTGTTGTACTTTTTATTTAAAATATGTGTACCACAACGCTTTTGTATGACTATTCTATTAATTTCCGTTTTGGCCGCCTAACTCCAGGTAACGCATGCGTAGTCGGATATGGGTGAGATATAATCATTATAGAAGAGCTTACGCATTTCAAGGGTTAAATATGGTTTTATTTTTTGTAGAAGAAACATTCGAGGCGACGTTTTTGAACAAACTCTGTTAATGTGTAGTTTCCAAGATAGACTATTTTCAATATAAAGGCCAAGAAGTTTTTGACAATTTACTGTTTCGATCACCGTATCTGAAATTTTAAGTTTTAGATTTGTTAATTTTTGAGTTTTCCGTTTCGACCCTTATACCATATAAGTAGTTTTTAGTGGATTAATAATCATGTTATTAGTTTGGCACCATTTATTTACAATCGAAAGATTTGTTTGTAGCTTATTTTGAACTGTTTGAATATTTGTTCCCACAGTGTGCAATGTTTTATCATCAGCATACATTGCAGAATTACATGTAAGATTTTGCGAAAGATCATTAACGTAAATAAGAAATAAATAAGGTCCCAAAATAGATCCTTGGGGAACACCAGCAATGATGCTTTTACAAGTAGAGGTAGTGTTTTCTGCTTTGATAAACTGAAATCGATTGCGGAGATAATGAAGAAAAAAGGTCGCATGACTTATCATTAAAATGATAAAGTTTCAACTTGTATAAAAGAACCCTATGGTCCACAAGATCAAATGCTTTTTTAAGATCCAAGAAAATTGTACCTACGAGATTACCATTATCAATTTGTTTAAGCCATGAATCTACTATTTTAATCAATGCTGTTTGACAAGAATGATATTTGCGAAAAACCGACTGAGTTGTGTTTAATATACCTGTAGATTCTAGATATATATATGTAATTGTTTAGCTATATGCTTTTCAAATATTTTAGATATAGTAGGTAAAAGTGATATTGGTGTATAATTATTGGATCTTCTACCGATCCCCCCTTGTATGAAGGTATAACGTTTGCAATTTTAAGCATGTCTGGAAAGGTACCATGTGATATACAGTTATTAATAAGAGCAGTGATTGGTTGAATTATGAATTTAATAATGCTGGGCCCTTTACCATCAGCACCAGCAGATTTGTTTGAATGTAGTTGATCAATTAAAGTACTAACTTCTAATGAAGTAATAAACTGAACAGAGAAATGCTTAGAATCTAGCTTAGTATCTAGATATGTTCAAGTGAGTTGAATAGTTCGTATTTTCTAATTTATAAATCGAGGGACAATTGATGAAGTTGATTTCATGTGACAAAACTATGCAAATTTTGATAATTCGCAGTATATTACAAAACCCTGGGTAGACAAGTGATTAATTTAAAAGTCAGAATGAAATTGTGAAATATTGCACTCACATGTTATTAAATTCACATACACACACGTTCGGGTTTCTTCAAGGAATTCGACAACGGCAAGGGGTTTATAGCGGAAAGGGATCTAAGGCTAGTGATGACCACGATGGGTGAGAAACTCTCCGACGACGAGGTTGATGAAATGATTGAAGAGGCGTCAGTAGAGAACGGGATGATACATATTGATGGTACTTAAACATACCAATAAGCACACGAGTTTACTCATTACATGAAACGATTTATTATTAACAGCATCATATCTTAATAATATATATTATAGTCAAGTATTTGAACCAATCAGTTTAAACCAACCAGTTAACCAGTTAAATTTCAGCTACTTGTTTGCACCACTTATTACTTTTAAAATTGAATGAAACATTCGTATACGTTCTCTCCTAAATTATAATTCGTCACAACACGTCGAGTTTATGACTATATCACGTCGTACTATAATACAGTAAAGAACGTCCTATATACACACACTCGTATCGTATTTGATCGCAGTTTGTAATTAACCTCTTTTAACCTCACCACACATCAAGCAAATAGTGTTCATTGGTCAATTCTTTTTGTATTTTAGATTTCATCTCTGTATTACTACGATAGCAGATGTCCGTCCAACGAGGTCATTGTTCTACAAATTTGAAAAAAATAACGTATCGTTTAAGTCGTTCAATTGAGAGACCTACGTGCACAGGAGAATAGTAGCAGCACAGCCCAAATATCAATCTCCACGAAGAGTTGTCGTTCCTTGCTCTCACATACAACCTCTGCCATCACAAGAAAATCCCACCAGCTTTATTATGCACCATGTTATTATATATATGTATTTGTGTCTAATACAAGATAAGTATTGATGCAAAGCATCAAAGAGCGTCGGGAATTCCAGTGTAAAAGGCACTCAATGAAGTTACATGGAACGATTATTTCTACTGTAAATATTAATATATTGGCCGATTATTTTAAACAAAATAGAAAAAGATACTGGTATAACCATTATCTATGATTTTGTGTTGTAACCCCCAAATATTTCATAGTTCATTTTATTTACATTGGTTTTCTTTTTTTTTAACTGGCATCCATGTGCAGTTTTCATTAATGGAACAGAACTGTGTAGGTTTTAAAAAATCTGCTTCATCTTGTAAGCGTTATTTCATATTTTTCTCAACTTCAAGGGGAGATGATTCTGAACTTAGTCTTACGTTGCTCATTTACGATACGGGTTGAATACTCATTGATGTGAAAACTCTGTAAAAGTTTTAATGTGTTTACGACCCCCCACCCTCTCACGCATATATTTCATGGGCATAATAGAAACAAAAACTGGTTACAATAGAATAGCACATTTATTTAAACTAAAATGTCTACATCAAAACAAAAAGTTAACATAGAACACAAATAAAATAATTTAATTCTACTGGGGCTCGAACCTTGGGCCTCTCACATGTGAAGCGAGCGTGTAACAACTACACTACGAAACCGCTTGAAAAATCACGTTCTTACTAAGATATTAATAAGTGACTGTTGTGTAACGGTTATCAATAAACCAATAAACCGTGTAATCGCTGTCGTCTTGTAAAATTGAAGAAAAAACGCGTTAGCCAAAACTCGAACAGCAAAAGTCTGCGCTATTGTTAGAAAAACCACAAAATAAATATATTTTGATTATGTTTTGTTTTTATACAAAACCAGAAAGTTTCACCGGTTCGCGTATTTGCCCAGTCCCTGTTTTTTTTTTATTATATCGAAGTCCCTGTGATCAGTTATTAATTAAAAGAATTAGCTTTGCATTATTGGCAATAAATGTTGTAGTAAATGTAATATGCACAAATGCAGTACTTATTTACACTTATTTACACAAAAAATCACCACAATGCAAGATATTCTGACAACAAAAATATATACATTACAAAATAACTTCTCCTCCCATAAGCAAAAAAAACGTATTACATACTAGTCGCCGCACTTCTGTGCGACGCCAATAATGTTGCTAATGTTGCAACATTCTTATTTTGCCAATGACGATAAGTAAATACAGCTGTAGGACATTAACGGTGGTTCACATGCATTTTGACAAGTTTGCAGAGGCTGAGGAAAAATACCATCGCTTTGTTCCTCTTTTTCAATAAATTTGCATGTGCATAATTTAGTCGACATACTCATTTTTCTATGGCGAAGTTATTCAATAATTTAACAAGCAATATTTTTTTAATGAAACATTTCTTTAATATCCGGAATAATTCATTTTAAATACATCACGTTCGTTTCCTTATGAAGTTAAGATTTAAAATTCATTATTTTAAACCTATTTACTTTAGCTCGAGTGCATCGAAAGCCTAAGGTTTATTTGAAACGCTCTCGAGTCTCGAGTCGAGTTCTAGTCCTGGGAGAAGAACCAGTACTTGATGCCGTTTGGGGAGATTTAAAGAACGCTCCAACTGTGGGGATTGAACCCATGACCCCCCAATCGCTAGGCGGACACCATAACCATTACGCCACGGCGAACTATTCGTTCACAAAGCTTTAGCGGAACTACCTGCATTTATTAAGCTAAATCATTTGCCTGCAGGGTAAATCTTGTCTAATGTTTATAATGTTTCAATAAATCACAAAGTCAGAAATGTTTGGGAAACTAATTTACAATTTTTTAAGCTACGGCTCTGGGATAGGCGGGCTTCAAAATAACATACAACTCAATGAAAAAATACATTAAATTTTGTGTAAAGAGCTGCCAAGACAGGAAAGAAAAACATAATTTATCTTTTTATAGTGGAGAACTTTGTCGAACATCTTTATCAAGTCGATATGCTGTTAATACAATTCGAGATTTGCTAAATATTGAAAATATACAACCTATTAAATATGTTTGCATCGTCAATGATATGATAAAGAGAGGATTAAGCATAAATCCCAATATAAACTCAGGCGGGAATATATGTTTTAAAGTCTATTAAAACTGTGGTTTTAATGATGTTGGTTTTTCCGCTTTGACAAAGCGGCGATGGAACTAGATTTCTATCATATAAATGTTTGTTAAGAGAACTACAGTTAGTTCTTAGACGTGTGTGCAACACTTGTTGTCTTCGCTTACCATAATAAAACAATGGATTACTACGAGGTTTATTAATATCAAGTGCCATTTTGAAATCAGATATGTCATCAACAAGCTTTGCTTCGTCTGGACGTGAATTCCAAGCAGAAATTGTTGAGGGCAAGAAGGAATTTTGGTCCAAAGAAGTCCTAGACCGAACACCATCTAACTGGGATGAATTACGTTACGGTCTTGTAGATCGCTCACCAACTGATTGTGGGGTCAGTGAGGACAAATATTCTGGACTAAGACCTTTGACCATTTTGAAGAAAAGAATGAGTTTATGTTTTGACCTTCTTGTGCCGAGTGTTTCCAAGCAAACTTCGTTAAAAAGTAACCTTGAGGACACAAGTCTGGTACAGCCGGAAACAATGCGGGCAGCGAAAGGTCAACAGAAGAAATCTGCTTAACTGTTCATATTTTATAAAGTAATATCATATTATAACAACAAAGTAAAAAAATAAAATTAAAAAAAAAGTTAGAGCTAAAAAAAACGATGATTTTGATGATCGGGAATTTCCGTAACGCGTTCGGCAATTTCCGCCGCTATTTTACCCCGATGACGTATGTGTGCACCACTGCGCATGACGAATATTCCCATGTTATGTACCACAGGTGGTTAGCGTGTGGCTATGCTATTAATTAGTGAAAACATCATTTTGAATGATAAATAATCATATTATAACGAAAAATTAACTTTTCTGAAAAAAAAAATATTTCACTATCAAATATATATATAACAAGGTATGCAACTCAAAATCAGCCCAAAACGGGGTGCATCGCTTTGAACAGCCACATCTTCATCAATTTTGCAGCGATTTTCACGATCTCGGTCTTATTCAACGCAGAAATGAATTTCCTTTCTGGAAATGTATATGTCTTGCAATATTTTTACAAATGCTGGGTCGACTTTTAAGAAATAACACGATACACAACACGCATGACCCAGTTGACAGTGATCATGTATTCTTTATGAATGAAATCTCCAGTTGTAAAGACACACCTCCGCATTGGACCAATGAAATCACTCGTATGTTTAAAATGTCAGTTAGTTGAAATGTATGTAAACAAAGGTTTCAAACGGCGCTGGACAGTTAGTCTTGATGCAGAATGTAACGACAAGAACGGTAATAATGTTTTTTCATACGTTTTATTGAATTATGGTATCGAACTACATGAACTTTATAGGGAAGTTGCCCTTTACTCCGTGAAGATTTCAGTCTTAAAGACAGCATGATCACTGTCAACTGGGTCATGCGTGTTGTGTATCGTGTTATTTCTTAAAAGTTGACCCAGCATTTGTAAAAATATTGCAAGACATAAACATTTCCAGAAAGGAAATTCATTTCTGCGTTGAATAAGACCGAGATCGTGAAAATCGCTGCAAAATTGATGAAGATATGGCTGTTCAAAGCGATGCACCCCGTTTTGGGCTGATTTTGAGTTGCATACCTTGTTATATATATATTTGATAGTGAAATATTTTTTTTCAGAAAAGTTAATTTTTCGTTATAATATGATTATTTATCATTCAAAATGATGTTTTCACTAATTAATATCATAGCCACACGCTAACCACCTGTGTTATGTACAGTATGCACTGAAGCATGCAAATTTCCCTCAAAACTTCAAGGATTACAAGACTGTGTTGATCATTCACTTGCATATACTTAATTTATAATCTCTTTTGTGTTGATTACGAGTCGAACTTCTACATGACATTGAGGATTCACTGATTTATAAGATGGTTCATTGTGCAGCGTTTGGCTGCAATGCTCGTTCTGAAAAGCAAACGGAGAAGAAAGGATTCTTCGGCTTCTCAAAGGACGAAAGTATTAAGCGGAAATGGATTCTAGCCGTGAATTCACGAAGGATTATCGACGGAAAGGTGGTGGACTTTACGCCAAGCAAATATGCAAAACTCTGCATAAAACATTTTGAGGATAAGTGCTTTGTCCACCCCCCCCCCCCGAGTGTGATGGCGAGTGCGGGCTTTGGGATGAGACTGTCGCTGCATCCTGATGCAGTGCCAACTTTGTTCCCTGACACGGACAACTTCAAGGCATTACAGCCGAAAGCCCTAAGGCCAGACGAGTTAGGAGCCCCCAAACGGAAACGTGACAACTATGGTGCTTTTGCCAAGAGAAATCGCAAAACGGTAAGAACTTATTTAATAAGGTCAATGATCAGATATGCATCTTAATACCACAAGTTCTATGTTATTTCAAAAAGCTCAAACACTGACAATGTAAAAAATACTTTTGAATTAAAAATCATTGTATGTAGTTAGAATAGTTGGCAGCTAGTAACCAAACTGACTTTGGCAGTACGGCAAGATCTAATTATTTATTGTAAGTGTTTTGACAGGCATCAGTTTGAAATCGACACATTTCGATCTTAATACAAATGTGTATCTATCTAAATATACTGCTAGTCGACACAATTAGCATTTCAAGCAGTGGACACTGTTGAGTCCATTTCCTGGGAAGAACCAGTACTTGGTGTCTATGGAGGAGATAATGAGAAAGCTCCCTGAGTAGGGAGCGAACCCAGGAACTCCCGATCGCTAGACGGACACCGCATCCACTACACCACCGTGACCTCTTACTGTTTTCCACCACGGTTAATTTAGCTCAAGTTCTAATGTAAAGCAGTTGCTGACAAGCCATATTTTCTACCTATTTACCAAAAATTCAATTAATAATGTGTTGCTTATCTTTTTATTGTTTAAAATGTGAAAACGCAAGGACTTTTTAGTAAATACATTCAGACTTCCAAGTATGTATTAATGCTGGTTTAGACTAGAAATGGCGCGGCAGAGGCCGACGCGTATCCCCACACCGAATGTTTGACCTAGGTGTGCCCCAGGGTTGGTAATGGGGCCATGCATAGCTGAGATTGACCGTATTGTCATAAGAGAAGTTCATCATCAATTAGAAGTGAATTGGTGTAGAAATGAAGAAGTTATAGTAAAAGGCAATTTTGGGTGGGTGTGACATATGTGGGCAGGGCGCCCCAGGGTTGGTAATTGTGCCATGCATAGTTGAGATTGACCGTATTGTCATAAGAGAAGTTCAGTATCAATTTGAAGTGAATCGGTGTAGAAATGAAGAAATTATAGTAAAAGGCAATTTTGGGCGGGTGTGGTCTATGTGGGCGGGGCCCCAGGGTTGGTAATGGGGCCATGCATAGTTGAGATTGACCGTATTGTCATAAGAGAGGTTCAGTATCAATTTGATGTGAATCGGTGTAGAAATGAAGAAATTATAGTAAAAGGCAATTTTGGGTGGGTGTGGTCTATGTGGGCGGGGCGCCCCAGGGTTGGTAATGGG
Organism: Dreissena polymorpha; assembly: GCF_020536995.1. Lineage (NCBI taxonomy): Eukaryota > Metazoa > Mollusca > Bivalvia > Myida > Dreissenidae > Dreissena > Dreissena polymorpha. Next base: position 3,137,634 of record NC_068357.1, on the reverse strand, counting down.
GCCATGCATAGTTGAGATTGACTGTATTGTCATAAGAGAAGTTCAATATCAATTTGAAGTGAATCGGTGTAGAAATGAAGAAATTATAGTAAAGGCAATTTTGGGTGGGTGTGGTCTATGTGGGCGGGGCCCCAGGGTTGGTTATGGGGCCATGCATAGTTGAGATTGACCCTAATGTCATAAGAGAAGTTCAGTATCAATTTGAAGTGAATCCGTGTAGAAATGAAAAAAATATAGTAAATGGAATTTTTTGGTGGGTGTGGCCTATGTGGGCGGGCGCCCCAGGGTTGGGATTGGGGCCATGCATAGTTGAGATTGACCCTAATGTCATAACAAAAGTTCAGTATCAATTTGAAGTGAATCCGTGTAGAAATGAAAAAAATATAGTAAATGGAAATTTTTGGTGGGTGTGGCCTACGTGGGCGGGGCGCCCCAGGGTTGGGAATGGGGCCATGCATGGTTGAGATTGACCGTATTGTCATAAGAGAGGTCCAGTATCAATTTGAAGTGAATTGGTGTAGAAATAAAGAAGTAAATGTAAAATAACCTAAAAAAATGAGTGATAATTTCTGACGCGGCCCCACCCCAACCGCTATAACTTTTGACCCAGGGGTCAGATCAAAATTCCAAATAGTGCAGGGTCGCACATATGCTCATAGCTACCATGTGTGTAAGTTTCAAGGTTCTAGTGCTTTTAGTGTAGGAGGAGATAGTGGCCAGGACGGACAGACAGACGGACGGACGGCGGAGATAACCACAATATCCCCACCTTTTTTTCAAAAAGCGTGGGGATAAAAAAGAGATAATAAGTTAGAAATAGTGTGCCATTTAACTGTTAAAAGAATAAAAAAGAAATTTGAATTAGTAGCCGACAGGTGTTTTATTACTTATATACCATTTATTCTTCATGTAGTGTGAATCATAAAATGCATCTTGATTTTTTTGTGTTTTCATAAATTGAACAGCAACTGATTCTAGTACTTAGTAGCTGATGGCTATTTAGGCTACTGGTAGTGCCATGATAATTTAAATAACAGTTCAATTTCAGTCTTCAGGGTAATATATTTAGCCAAAATCATTGTTCTATATTAGAAACAGGAGAAAAATCCAATAGCCTGACTATATAAATTATTAATTTCTAGAAGCCCAAATAAAATCTTACCAGACCTGGGATGTCTGGCTTATAATTTAAGACTGAATAAATGTTATATTTTCAAATTAATATTGTTACATGCATTAATTGCATTGGAAACAGTTTTCAGTGTAATAAACTCATTTTGCTCCTTATGGGCTTTAGCCATTTTGAGATTTCATTATAGCATTCAATGTACTAAAGATGTGTTGTTTGATTAATTTCTGAAGTGGAAAAAAGAAAAACATGTAGTTTTACTATTGTGAATACAAAGTTTACTTTATTTTACAATTTTGTGTTACAAATCTTGTAGAAAATAAATGACAGCATTATAATATGTGTAAAATTAAATAGGCTTTTTTCGGGTTATCATTTTTATATTTTATTTATAAAGTTGCTTCAATTAGGTGGTTTCTGTACAAAATAAGTTGGTCACTAAACTAGCTGAATTTTTGCAAATCACCATGCCAACAAGGCACCAAGTTGGCAGAATGTGGTGTATTACCACCCTACAGCTGCCATATATCAAGCTGGTGTCATAAAATAGATGGTCCTCTTTGTTTCTGTAAAGTCAAGTATTGTTATCAGTGATCTACTGTTATCAATTGTATTTGGCACAGACAGTAATAAAACAAGCAGATTATCAGACTGCAGTAATCATAACAACTGAATATACAACATACTGCACTAGTAGATAGAACAGTATTTATAAATAGAATAGGAAATAAATTGCAAAAAATATAAATAACATTTTAATTTTGAACAACAGCAAAAAATATAAATAACATTTTAATTAAGAACAACAATCTACACTTTTATTCTTGTCTCTTGTCTTTATGCTTTCTTTTAATTTAAACACTGTATTATTTTAATTGGGATATTTTTTTTATATATTGTATTTATTTAGTTTGACAAATTATATTTAAAACAGATACTTGCATAAATACTGGCATCATTTAAATAGATTTTTTCAAAACTTGATTTTTTTATTAATTAAAAAACAAATCCTCATGAAATGAGCTATAATGCTGCGCATGGACACAGTTTTAAAATACAGTTAAAATGAAAAAAAACAACAACCATTTTTAATGAAATAGTCATGGAAAATTGCTTACCGGTATAAAGCTTTAATTAAAGATACTAATACTATATTGCAAAAATAAATGTAGATCATGAAATGAATAGTTTTGTTTGAGAAAATCACCAAAATGGTGTCCATTCCCTGTTTGATGTCTTATTCTCAATTCACATAATACAGTGTTTTTAGAACACATCATGACTTGCAGTTGACCCCTATTGATTTTGAGGTCACTAGGTCAAAGGTCAAGGTCACGGTGACCCCAAATAGTAAAATGGTTTCCGGATGATAACTCAAGAACGCATACGCCTAGGATCATGAAACTTAATGGGTAGATTGATAACGACTCACAGATGACCCCTATTGATTTTGAGGTCACTAGGTCAAAGGTCAAGGTTATGGTGACCCGAAATAGTAAAATGGTTTTCGGATGATAACTCAAGGACGCATATGCCTAGGATCATGAAACGTCATAGGTAGATTGATCATGACTCGCAGATGACCCCTATTGATTTTGAGGTCACAAGGTCAAAGGTCAAGGTCACGGTGACCCGAAATAGTTAAATGATTTTCGGATGATAACTCAAGAACGCTTTTGCCTAGGATCATGACACTTTATAGGTACATTGATCGTGACTCGCAGATGACCCCTATTGATTTTCAGGTCACTAGGTCAAAGGTCAAGGTCACAGTGACAAAAAACGTATTCACACAATGGCTGCCACTACAACGGACAGCCCATATGGGGGGCATGCATGTTTTACAAACAACCCTTGTTTCATTTACATTTATCGGATTATATATTTAACATCCGATTAATGTAAATGAAATGATTATGAAATTTTGTTCAATGACATGTGTTGCCATGAAAGTTGGACTATTACTTGTCTTTAGGCTCGAAGGCGCACAAGGAATTACTGTTGGTCATCGGAAGCAAGCGTCTTCTCTCTGACATTCGCATGCTGTCACCAGCTGAACAGACCTCGATGCTGGAGGCTCAACACAAGGTGGTCTGCCAATTTGCGCCAAAATTTGTCTGCTTTTCATACGCAGCAATGAAACAGAGGTATGAATTGTGATCGATTATAATATCTACAGAAGAGCTAGCGCAGGCATGTTGTTTTTGTCTTTCATAGTCCAGTGGTAATAATTTATAAAACTACAACTTTAAGGCAAAAATTAGTTTATTTCCTACACTATTGGTAAATATTTGTGCAAGTTTAATGAGAACAACATTTGATTATGATGCGGTTTGGGTTTTTTTACATTCGGCATTGGTTGCCGAAATTCTAACAACCAAAAATATGATCTTTAATTCGAGTAAAATTAATATCCTAGTTGACTAATAAACATTGTCATTTGCAGTTCATAAACCATCAAGTGCCCATGAGCATATGTCCATAATAAATATGCATTAGTTGTGAAAATGATTTTAGTTCCTTTTTATGCCCGTGAAGGTGGGCATATAGTGATCGCACTGTCTGTCTGAAATTCCGTCACACTTTGCGTTTAGGTTTCGAAAAATGTGGAAAAACACTTTGCGTTTAGGTTTAGACAAATTTGGAAAAAGGGGGCATATGTCATCCTATGGTGACAAGCCTTGTTGTTATATGAAATAGTAATTGTTGATATAATTTGTGATTAAAGGCTATTTTTTGTAATCCAGATTGCATCTGGCAGCCCTGCATTCCGTTTCTAATGCGCACAGGAAACATACGGAGAAGAAGAACCGCGAAAAGCGCTACAGGATTTCGTATCCAAAGTACAAGGCGGGACACCATGTCGTGAAACCTGTCAAAGAGGCCTGCAATTATGGTAATGGTCCTTCTAAGCTAAATAGAAAATTGGCATTCTAATATATAATATACAAAAACCTAACAGTGAAACTGACTAAGTTGACTGTTGTTGTTTTTTATGCATAATATGTGTATTTTTATTTATTTGTTCAATGTGCATAGTTTAACCAAGTAGTAAAAAATAAATTGTTGATGCTTTTTTCAGATTATGTCACAGAGCTCATGGTTGAATTGCTGCAATTAAAACAACAGTTCAAGAGCACCCGGATTGCTAAGCAGGCATCTTCTTCCATTCTGTTCTCTCCACCACCATTAGCATCATCTGCGAAGAAAATTTTAAAGAATGAAGCAGTGCAGTTGCACCGCTCTAGGTTTAATTAATTACAGTAATTGGAAACAACTTGGCATGCCATTTGTCATGTATTGCTCCAGCTGGGTTTAGTGTACGTGCGTAAGGTGTCATCCCAGATTAGCCTGTGCCATATATGTTTGTAATTAATTAAAAAAATCCTCGCGCTGGAAAGATGGGACAAAGCGTGCGCAAAATATCTCGTCCCATATTAGCCTGTGTCCCTGATAAGACTGTGCAGACTCGACGTGAAAACATGATATGCCCCAAGTTTTATATGACAATGTCTACGAATGTGCCCTTTTGACAAATTAGAACCTAGCTGAAGCACTGATCACGTATTGTTTCAAATTAACATAGCAACTACAATTATTTTTTTGAAAAATGTGAATGTATTATTTTGACAAATATGCTGTAATAATAGTTTTCCCATTGTGTGCTATACTGTTAGTATAAAAATGTTAATGTCAACACCTTTATTTTTAAATGTTGGGACCATGTAGTGTTTTTTGTGTGATAGTATTGGTCTGTAAAAGATGTTTTAGAAGTCATTTTGTTAAAGGTACTTAATATGACTCCATGACAAGTTGTATTGCAACATTGTGCTAGTAAAGCTCATTTACTTATTCCGTCCAGTTTTCTAAAACTTGTCGTCAGGTTACAAGTTGTTCTGTTGTTGTGTCTGTGGTAATTTATATTTTTAGATGTTGCAATAAATTTGTATGCTACATATATATTGTTGTGTTGGAATGTTTTCTCCATTTCAAAAACATCGAGAGTAAAAGTTTGACATGCTATTTCTCATTTATAATATTAAGTCACCTCGCTCGTGGAGAGTTTAGAAAAATTCAATTGCGTCATATTTATATAAAATCAAGACTTATTATTAAAAAATATTTATTAAAAAACAACAGAAATGAGATCATTCAAACTTTGAAGTGAATGTCGACATAAATGAGATCAATTTACCATAAATAAAAAATCGTGTGCAGGGAACACATCGGGTTTCAACAAAATGGCCATGTCAGGATACTAGCAAAATAAATAAAACATCTATTCTCGGTCATTTAGTATTAAATGACACGACCATTTACGTAAGAATTATTCATTTCAAATCAACATTATTTATTTCAACTAGTACGTTGTTGAAGTGTTGAACTTGAACGGTTAGTAAATTTGGACTGGCATTCGTACGTCGATCAGTTTCAGGGAATAATTATATCTTTTCAATGTGTCAATTATATTTGCCTGATTAAATTATAATTAAATACTTAAACAGTCAAGATGCGATGTCCTGTGGATGTGTACTATGAAAAATAAAAACACGTTATATGACGAACTTTTAAAAGACAAAAGCTGATACCGTTTCCTTTGTTATGAACTCGTTGCAAGTGGTTAACTCATACGTCACTTCCGGTTGAAACAAAAATGTCGACTCGATCACGAAGTGCGAAAAATCGGCATAGTTATCGGCTGTATACTCGCTGAATACGATGGTTTTAATCGAATTATGATATGGAAATGCATTTAAACGTTATTATCTCGCATAATATTGGTGTATTTCAGGATTTTTTAATCGGGTCCGTTGATCTTTCAGTTTGAATTTGGTCTAACTCAATTTTTTTATACATCGTGCAATTATCCCATACAACATCGGCATATTCAAGAATTGGTCGAATAAACGTAAAGTAACATATTTCAAGAGAGTATTCTTAATAGAACCTTACAAATGTTTAGTTATTAAGGAATGAACAATCGAAATTCTTACAATGCATATTAAAACTAATGTGTATTTTTTACTAAATGGGTTACTGCCCGCTTATTATGCCATGACATATTACACATTACAGTCTTTGTTAGATTTACATTTGTATATAGGCAAATTACATTATATTAAATACTTTTATGCTATTTTCAGTTTGTCTATATGATGTTGAAACTATATTAATGATACGTTTAGAACAATGCCTTTTTATATTCCTTTATAACCTTTTGTATGCTGTATACTTTGTATACTGGATATGTAATCCATCTTCTTATTTAATAAATTCAAAACTTTAAAAACCCTGTCATCCATGTCACACATATTTTCTCAAGAACAGGAACTTCAAAGATGGTTTATTTGAAAGAATTCTTAATAAACGTTTCATAAAAAACAACGCACCAACCTAATTATTGCTGTAACCCACACAGATCGATACAAAATACATTTAAATACAAACTGGAGAACATTAACAAACATTACACATTATATCATTTATATTTCGTATCTTTTTTTTATAGAAACATAACATTAACGCCTATACTATTTTATGAGTCTTTAAGTGGCCGTTAAGACCTGTTTTACTCCTCACTGTAATCACTATACCGTTTTTCCCGGTATAGTATCTTAGGACAGCATTTTGACATACTATTATTTGTTGTTAGTCTTGTTATTATAGGTTCTTGTAGGGCAACACTAGTTTGATTGTGATCCTTAGTGTTTGCAAAAATATTTCTTGTTTGGACCACATATAGCAATAAGAGGTGTTCGTAGAAAGAAGTACCCCGGTTAAAGAGTGTAATGCTATAAAGGGTATATATATTTACGGGCTTTTTCATCTATGTAGGCGAATCTAGCAGCTGCTTACGCTGATTTATATTGCCAATCCATGACATAATTTATACTATACTCCGTCGTGGCATACAGGTTCAAGTATGTTTCGACCTTCAAAACGTTCATCAATTGGTTGTCTACCATGTAATAAAAATACAAATTAACACATTGTTTAATATGATATGTATGTAAATCTCAGCAGTATACTTAATATTTAGACTTTCTATGATTCTGTAACTTTAAACTCAATAAATATTAGCTAATAAGATATATTTTGTTGAATGACTTTCACCTGTCAATGCGACATAGACGTTTTAATTTACGGACTTACATCAATGTTTGTTTAGTAGACAATACATTGAAAGTATTAAACGTTGAATCGTATCCGCTTATCTGTGTAAGCCATGCACATATTCAGAACTTCGAAAGCGACGAGTTAAACAATGTTCGGCGTAGAAATAACAAAGCGTCCACAGTAGCATTTACAATGTATTTTACTGTGAGCGGCCAGTTATAAAAAAATCGTATCGCTTTTTCATGCACACATTGCACTCATTTTTTATGACGTGCTATTAACAGATCACTCGTGGTAAGGATTGAACCATATGCTTAATTTATTAAAACATTTGTTCAATAACCTGGACACAGTGATATACTGTTTAGCAATGAGGAATAAATGAAGCGACAGTGATCATTGATGACGAACATACATGGATCAAGGGGTGCGTTTTACCTTATATTGTAAACATGTATTAGTTTTTGACTAAAATGTCGATTTTTAAATGCACTTTTCAAATGATTTCAAACAATATTTTACATTAGTTCATTAGTTATGAAATTAATTGAAGTTTGCTTTTGTTTTGTTTTCAGTTTGTACATTAATAATATCAATGTAATAAATATAAATATAATCGAAGTCATCGTAATTACCGTAATTGTTGGTGAATAATACAAATGCATACATTTTGTGTAATTTTTTGTTTCCTTTTTAAGGACGAACGTATATCCGAAGAGTTATTACAGGGTAAGTCTTAAAACAGGGCGTTTTTACCAATGCAAAGTAGTTTACAGAAGAATAAGAGACAAAGTTAACAAATAACGTGACGGCTCGATACAATATATTGTGTTAGCATTCAGCATTTTATCAGCATAGACTGCCATATTATACATTATACACATAGACGCTCTAATGCCGATATTATATCAATGGTATTGATGACCATTTCTTTATTGTTATTGCTTTAATAATTTCTTACTTTAATTTTTCAATGGACGTACTTGTATGCAGTTTATTATTATTGAGTTTCATGTATAAATATGCAGCAATAATCCAATGTTTATAGCTCCTTAATCCATCGTATGTTTTGTACTTGAAAGGCTACGAAAAGTGCATAAATCTAACGGTCAATGACTTCTAAGATTAATGCACCCGAAATCACCGTTTTAATAATATGAAACACTTGCGAATTCTTTATGGATCGCTAGCTTATATTAAAGATATGTACACGCAAGCATATTTTATTTACCTCATTAAAAGTATCATGCATGATAGCAGTTTTCAATGGGTAAATAAACACAGTTTTTATATGGGTAATTAATTCTTATTGTAGAAGAAACATTGATTTATTTCCTGTTTTTATGAAACTTTGTTAAAATCATTTAATATAATAGTTCATACTGAAATTGTTTTTCCAAATCATTTGGGATTTAATACCATTTGGCTATAAACTTAAAATAAAAATGTACAAACAATAGTTGTCAATGTTTAATATAATCGAGAAAGCATTTGCACAAACACTGCGTATGCCCGAGCCATTAGAACTCCGGACCGTCGTTGTTTTCTAAATTAAGAATGAAGAATAGAACATTAATTCAAAACTCAAGTCCCTGCAAACGTGGCATATAACGCGATACGGATCAACAGAACCTTTAGGAGCACACAGAAGCCATACTTTTATTGTAATAGTGAAATATTCTTAGAAGGCAAATAAAACACAAAAGTTTCACGAGGACTTTCATATGTTTGCTACGGTTTTGCGAGGCTTAAACCGTTTGATAGCTTTTTAGGGATGGCGCGAGGCATTTAAGATGTTTGATCAAGTATCTGAATTTTGCATATCTATTCAGGTTTTTGTTATACGACTTTGCGGAATAACTCGAGTCCTTACGAAGTTTCGCGAGGTCTTTCGAATTTGTTATACGGTGTATCGGGATTTCGCGAGGCTTTTAGATAATTCATACGGTTTAACAGAATATTGCGATGCCTTTTGATGTTATGCACAGTTTAACTGAGTTACGCGAGACATTTATGATGTTTGATAATGTTTCACGGAGTTTCTCGTAACTTTCTGACCCCGATAGCTCGATTGTTCTTAAAAGGCCTGTTTATACAGGAGTATACTTAATTGTTTATGTTTGAAATTTCAATAACCTGTAAAAACATGATATTGTTTAAATAGTATAAGCATAAAATAAAAAAAATCATATGTGAAGTAAATAACATAATAACTGATTAGTATAACTCCGTCAATTTTAAAACACTAATGCGACTCAATTAAACTAATAACTTAAGCACATTATTCTTGAACGTAACTACTGGGGTCAGATGTATGATATGGTTTTACAGAGTTTCGTGAGGCGTTTAAGATGTTTGACATAGACGGCGACGGCTCTGTAAATGTCCAGGAGTTTGTAGCCACCTTGCGGTCTATGGGGCAGAACCCCACCCAGCTGGAGATTAATGAGATGGTGAAAAGCATCGACAGAAATGGTAACCTATGCCACAGAAGAAACATGTCAATAATACATTTAACATATGTCGGTCGTATTTAATATGAAGTAAATTTTGCACTTATACAACTATATCACTATAGTTATATCTTTTAAAGGAAAAGCCAAACTATGTTTTATTTTTAGTTTTGTTGTCGCGTATATTTCAGCTAGTTAAATGAATAATTTTACTTACAAATCAAATAAAACGAACACAAAACATGGATTATCGTCAATCACAAACATTCATTATATCATGTGGTAGATTGGAAATAAAAAAATGACGTTAATGATCAGGTGCCTTACTTTGGTGTTTTCGTATAAATGCTATCAAATACTCATAATTCATTAAATAATTTAAGTAAAATTTTGTATTGCGATGAACATTTGCAATATGGTGCAAAACCTCTTAATCATTTCTACCACTAACGATAAACATAATTTTGTGTAAAGCAGAAAGGTTTGTTTTTATATAAGGCGATGGAGTGATAGACTTTGACGAGTTTAAGCGCCTGATGTACCACAAGATGAAGCACACTGACAGCTCCGAGGACATCATGGACCTGTTCACGGTGTTGGACATAGACAAGAATGGCTACTTCACCCCGATTGACCTTTACAAGACAATGGCAAGTATGGGAGAGATGATCACCATGGAGGAGGCCTACGAGTTGATGAACTCTACCGCGACAAAGGAACCGGGAACAATGAACTATGAAGGTTTGATACATTGGTTGATATGGTTAACAATAATAATTGGAGAATGACTATTTTGGAAAACATTATAAACTATGACAGATTGATAAATTAGTTTATTGTAAGAAAATTAGAATAGAAAAACAAATATTAAATACGAACCGGGCAGGCAGGTTTCTTTGGGTTGATTGTGGAAAATGAGAAAATAAAGATGAATGTTTCATAAGTGCCGGACTGAATGACCTAAGAATGTTTGCTACAGTAGTTTAAAACGTAGAAAAGGGAGAGATATTTAACTAGAAATTAGTAGCATGATCAACGAAAGTTTAATTTATTGATCGATTATCAAATAAATATAAAAGGAGGACAACTATTTCATATGCAACACTTGATACTGCGGAGTAGGGCATATACTGTAAGTTTCTTAAATAAAATGCGTGATTAAATGTTTTAGAAATGCGAGGAACTATGGATGGTTAAAGAAAAAGTTGTCGCGTTCTTACAATTGCTTTTTTAAGCGGTTGGATAGAAGGATAAATTGTTTTAGTTGGATACGTGAGCTTCTTGTAAAGATGGTTGGGTGAACTATGAAGGTGCGGTACATTAATATATTGTCTTAAATCAATTAAGATCAGTGATTTGTTGGTAGATTAGTCGTTTGTTACAAATAAACAGTTGGCTTTTAACACGCTGCACTGTGAAATTGCATTACTACATGTTTGGACTATGTAAGTGGTTTTCTTAAACAACGATTTGATTGCAATAAAGTATTTGCCAGTTGATAACGTAGGCTTTAACGGATACTTTTATTGAACACAATATTTTGAAATTGAAGATATAATACGATAAACTAGAAATGTTAATTGTATGGGTGAGTTTTTGTTGCGCAAGATCATTTTTAAATAGCAGGAAGAAAAATATAGACGAACATGTTTAACAAATAAGTTTCGTGAACGAATCCCACAAATTGCCATTAAAGTTTAAGCATAAAGGGATGAATGACAAAAGTTTAAATTGATACGCATCTTGAACTTATTAATAGTTGTAAATGTATAGCACCCGAAGAGTTTACTTTTAGTGTTTAATATACCAATTTCTCAAATACATGGAATGAACAAGTAGACACTTTATGATGAACGGTACAAATAGTGTAGTTTTCTCGACCGGACAGTTGATTGGTAAATCACTAGCATTCTGATGACGAACCAGAAACATTGAATAAATAAGATTCTGCATATATTTTTTCTGTCAAACATTTACTGTTTGAATGAAGTAGAGGCATTCGCTGCATTGTCTAAAATGTTGCATAGATTATATACTGTAGATACATTTTTTCCATTAAACACTTGATTGGTAACACAGAAGCAATAGCCGGATAGATTAGAAACGCTTGACAAGATTGTGTTGATGCATTGTTTTTCTTTCAAACATTTGGTGGTTGAAGTAATTGTAGTGGCAAAAGAGGATACACATGATAATAGTTGTGTGTTATCCCAAGTGCTGATTTGATAATATGTTTTAATTCAAAGTTAGTAGCTGGTTTTTGGGATGATTATTCAAAGATAGGTTGTAAAAAGTTGAATATATTAAGGTCTCATTATGATAATATATGTAATTGGTAATCTCATTTTCTAGTATACGTTTAAACATTATTAAGTAAACATAGTTCATATACATTATAATACCGTTTTTGTCTTTCTTTTCTAGAATTGTTTCTTGATGATGATGATGCTTTTAGCAAATGAGTAGTAGTCGAATGGTTGAATTGGCAAGATTTACCATAAAGCATGCTTTGTCCTATGTTCGCTTTATTCTTTGTTGATTGAAAAATAAAAATAGAAAAAAAACAGAAACAGGACATGATTAATTAATAAGACTAAATTAGATTTTATGATAACTTAATTGGATCGGGCGAATTGAATCATGACTGTTTGGTTAGTTAGATGATTGAGACAAATAAGACAATTAAGAATTAGAGACTGAATATGTTGTAGAAAACGGACTGGATGAAAGCTTCAACATTTTAACAACAATATTAAAAAAGATTAATGTTTTATGAACTATTATTGTATGATTCAGTTGATTATTGCGAACACTTATAATATTAATATGGGGACGAATAAATAATTTGAGCCGCGCAGTAAAACTATGAAAGGTTGATAAATTAATTGATTTTCTAATATAGAACGAATATATCGTAGGAGAAATAAAGAATTACGAGAGTGTGGTAGATTGGGTAAATGTCTGAAACGAAACTAAATGAGAGCCTTTAAACATATGATGAATATTTAAGAATTGAAAAAAAACGCATCTTACAAACAGCGGTTTTGAAGCAGTTAAATAGTAGGCTAAACTATGAAGTGGGATATGTCAGTTAAATAGTAGGCTAAACTATGAAGTGGGATATGTCAGTTAAATAGTAGGCTAAACTATGAAGTGGGATATGTCAGTTAAATAGTAGGCTAAACTATGAAGTGGGATATGTCAGTTAAATAGTAGGCTAAACTATGAAGTGGGATATGTCAGTTAAATAGTAGGCTAAACTATGAAGTGGGATATGTTAGTGTTTTGCCTTGTAAAACTGGGGGATAATCTATCAACTATTTGATGTGTAAATGTCGTAAACAAAATTGTCGATCAGATGTTATAAAAATACGATTAAATATTGAGGGTTGTTAAATAAAGAATGATACATACAACTGTATCATAGATAAGTTAAATGGAAAAAATACTTTAAATGTTTACTAAAGTTCGGGCATACACTTTAAGGATGCATGAACAATAATTATTAACTAGTCACTGTGACTTATTGTGGTAAAATGTATACATATCTTGAAAGAATTAACTAATAGCAAAGGAGTTAACACTTGAGAATATTTGTTTGTAACTAAAAAGGTTATTCGGTAATGTGTTGAGTTTCATATTTAGTAGCTGGTTTCTATATATCGGGATGTTCATTCATACATAGGTTACATATGTTGTATAAAAGGCGAATATGTTTTAGGTTTAATTGGTTGATATAATTTATATATGTTATTGGTAATCTCATTTTCCAAACCCATTTAAATGTATAAATAATAGTATGTAAATATAATTATTATAAAACCTTGCATTTCTCTTCCAGAATTCTGTCATTTGATGAGGATGCTTATAGCAAAAGAGTAAGAAGTCGAATGCTTGAATTGGGAATCTAGATTAACCAGTCATTAGTGCATGTCTTACGCACCAAAGAAGCTTTGCACCGTGTTCGCTTCTTCTTTGTCAAGTTATGTCATTAACCAGAAACATATAAGAGCACCAGGGCTCATAAGGACTGAATTACACGTATGTGTTTAAAGTGTACGTGCTTAACATTTATTGAATGAATTAATGAAGATATATTTTACCAAGATAAAGTTAGAATTAAATATTAATTTCAAGTACTTAATAACCGGGTGTCGCTTACGTGAACATGGTAACTATAGCGGGTCGCTTACGTGAACATGGTAACTATAGCTGTTATACATTATAATGTTTCTGATTTTTGTTTTAGATTAGAACGTTTTCTATCAGATTAATATTTTTTTAATTTATTGATGTGTTTCTTTGATGGATATAGATTAGCATGTTATTTGTAAAATGTAAGTTTGCATTCATATATACAGGTAATTCCTTCATCACGCACATATATACGCAATCAAACGTTAGAAAAAATTACGATTTAAACAGACATATTATGTTAATGTATTCATAAACTTGTTGCTTTTAACTGCTTTTTCATGGACTGTATTTGTTATTTAATGTGTGTAACATATTAAACATTACCAGTTTGTGTTTATTATGGTTACATATATCATGACGGAAAGTATAAAGAAAATTTTGTCGCTACGGATACAATAAAATGGATACAAAAACATCTTTAGATGTGAGTAATAATAATGCCACTTGAATCCGGGGACTTATATTAAGAAACACATTTACATACACGTTGTACTACTACGAAGATTCTACCAATGAACGTCTTACCGAATCTGCTTTTCTGGTCGACTTTGTATTTGACACACATAGTTTATGTTGAAATTCATTATTTAGATAAGCATATAGTCGGTAGAGATTTAGTTTAAGTGAATGTCAATTTTATAATACACACTTTGTTGGAAAATATAATACATTATTTTAAATAATATTTGTTTCAATAACGTAATATATGTACAATAATATAATTTCTTAACATCCATTTTATAGGCAGCGTTATGGGACTCAACTCTTGAAGGTTCAGTTGAATAATATTCGTTCCGATTACTACCGTTGTGTGCAGGACGTTATGGAGCAAAAACCAATTTGAAACACCAGTTGTTTAAAAAAAAAGGTCTTTGATCAACACTACACAGTAAAGTATTTTAAGCAAGTGACATATGCCACATATTAATACACAACACAAACACTTGATTAACACTTCCACCTTAGAATACAACTGGTGTCATCTTCTTGGAACGGTCAATGCAAAGCAAAACATTCGGTGTTTTATAATTGGTTTGTGGGCGCCACATACAAGCCATATACCCTGTCAGATATATTACTGACCAGTGTCGAATACCTACACACGTATTTGGATTTGTATCATACCACAACGTACATATCTAAGAAATGATAATATTTTTAATTTATAAAAACTGGAGTTAGAGGCATAATAAACAGAAGAAAAAACAACAACATAAGCTACTGCTTGTATTGTTTAATTTGAATACCTAAGGCCATCATGCAACATTCTCAGTTTATAACTATATTACTATATGAGTGATAAATGCCTCTATCATTGCATGCGTATGATATACATGTATATAAAGATTCGTAAATTGTTCTAGGTACCATACACTTGACATGTATATTTAAAACAAAAAGCAACACAACATGAAATAGTATGTTCAAATGTGGGACAACGTGTAAATTATTGGAACTGATACTTACTGCATAAATAAATAATACATACACCGCTTTGAATTATAAAAATATACGAGTCGTCTAATCTGGTTTGGTATTGAAAGTAATCATATAAAATCTTGTTTCTGAACATCCAAATGTATTCAATGTATAAAGGACGTACGTTATTTCTAAACTTTGTTGTTGTTTTGCAATTAACATATTAGATTCATTTAAATGAGTTGCCTGTGTTTCTTGTGTGTACACACTTGTTATTTGTCTTATTTATGATTCAGTGTTTTTATTTCTTTATTTTGTGCAATTATTCGCCAGTAATGTTGTAATAATGGCTGGTCCAACATTGCTTTCGTTATTTATTGTAGTTGCTTACGTCTGATATATTTGAAATAATGAATATTCTTGATTAAATGATATAATATGTTAAAATCACATATTGACTAAGTTCTTGAAGTATAGTACATAATTATTCGCAGTATAATCATAAAAAACAAGAATATTTCGTTTATATAGTCATATAACGAAAATCAATGATTAAAGAGACATTTTCACAGATTGTGTTATGTATTGAAGTTTGTCATAAAATGCTTCATATTGATAAATGTAAACATTGGATCTAAAAAGCTCAAGTTAAAAAACAAGAATACAATTAAAGAAAGAAAAAAGTAACCCTCAACTGGGCTCGAACCACTGACCCCTGGAGTAAAAGTCTAATACTTAGACCACTCGGCCATCTGTGCTCATACAATGAATGAAGTATTCAATACTTAATATAAGCATTCCTCCTAGTGTCACAAAATATAACGACAACAAAAGAACTCTCCAAATTATTCAATCGTTTTGCGTTGCAACGCTTTATAATTGTCAGGTTTTTTAATCGTCATAAGATGCAAATAATGGATATTTTAGAACATGGCAAATGTTCAGTATTACTGTTTTCTCACAAATCTCTTAACTATAACCAAAATTTGCGAATCTGAAACTTTTTTTTTGTAATTTTGTCAATTTAGCAAAACATCAAAAGGTCCCTTTAAAACTTGAAACGGAATGTTTGGTCCCGTTTATCGTTCTTGGTTTGATATTACGGTAAACGAAAAACGAGTGGCGCTGTGCAAAGATCTATGAATGAATATGCGTATTTATAGACTTTTGCTCAGTGCTTCTGTCTTAGCGAAGTCACTCTTTACTAGCTTTCTGCGCGTATTTTTTCCAATGACATAAGAATGAATCACTTTTTTTTATCAGCATGGCTTCTTACGTGCTTTTTTCGGGGGAGGAAAGACACGCCATTAGGGAAGAAGACGTGAATATTTTCCGTTGTTTTTCAGGTATTGTATTTTTCCAAATTTAAATGATCATAAACTTGACATCTAAATGTTAACCGAAGTACGGTATTTCACGTCGATCCAGTCAAATAGATAGGGCTATATTGAGCCTCTTATGTTTGTTTATTTCGTATCGGATCCAGAAGGCCAATAACAGCCCAAGTGGACAATGATTATGCATACAGTGTTTACAAATGTGCAATATATAAGGAAATCAATGTATGACAGTTGAAACATATATACTACTACGAGTTATACTAATACTAATAATACTAAACACATTAATAATACTACTACTAATAATAATAATAATATTATTATTAATAATACCACTACTAATACTAATACAAATAATTATTATAATAATAATAGTAATGATAATAATTATAATAATAATAATACTAATAATAATAATAACACATATTTTCTACTAAAATGGTGCAAGGTATATCATGTAAATTTACATAATAATTTACAACTCAAAATTGTTGGTTAAAACACACCTCAAACTGCAAAAAGCAAACGTGTAATAATTGTAATAATGATAATAATGCAATGTAATTTGTGAAATCAGGTTATATAACAAAATACAAATAACTATGATTCTTCCTAATTACACATTAGAGTAATACAAGCATGATATATAATTTTTATGTATTATACATATCTATTGTTACAAAAGCTCTACTAAAGAATGTACAAAAAGTTACTATTAAATACTAGCATAGACTCGACTACTTATTCGAAAAAGAGAAACAATAAGTAGTTATGAAACCTAAACAATAATGAATATAACTTTCATATTGACATAACTGAAACTATACTTTTTTCTAACGCCTTGTCTTGGCTACCTATTCGAGATCGAAAAATAGATAGCCATAAGGCTTGAAAATGTTTAAATAAATGATAACAAAATTATAATAATGATCGAAAAGAACATTAAATATTCCTTTCTAATACAAAGGGCAGCTGCCTTAAAATCAAACAATTATGAGCGTCAAAGAAAAATAAAACAAAATAAACAGTTTATTGTGAGAGTTTGATATACATTGCGTATGAGTGTGATATCGCACTTAACACAAATGGATCATAACCGATAATATTTTGGAAATGATAAATCGTATCAAAAAGTTATATGAATTTTACATAATTATAAATATTAAAAACATAGGGGAAAGTACACATGAATATTGTTTGCTTAATTGACACTTTCATGAAATAAAACACAATATTTGTAATCTTTTAATGAATTAGTTTGACATTACATATGTGTTGTTTGTACGAACTTGAAAAGCGTTAAAAATGAAAATGCACAATTTTTTAATTACCAATTTATTTTCTGAAGTAATAAGTGCTACAAATTTATGCATATTTGGTCTGTGACGAAAATATGATGGAATGTATTGTTTTCTTAGTTCTGAGTATAAAATGCACTCAAGTACAAAATGAAACTCATCTTCAATTTTATTACATACGTTACATTTTCTTTGTTCCAGTGGAATAGGAGTGGGTCGTGCCCATCTGCCGCTTTCAATGTGCAGCCTATGTGATGCCAGCCGTAATTTAGAAAAACTTATTCGAAATTTACTTATTTGACAATAATTTAGGTACGGTTGAAAACGAAATATTGCAATGTGTTTATATAAGTTAGCTCTGCTGGAGTTTTCAAGCCTATTATTCCAGTTTTGGATAAACGTGTCGCTCAGCCGTTGTCTTAAGGCAGATATAAAAATGTTTACATTACCAACATCTTGGAAAAGCCAAGCGTCATAAAATCCCAAATAACTTAACAAATCCTTAAATAGTGTACACCAATTTTTCTTTGAAGGATAGACGATGCTATCATTTAAAAGAGTTAAATATATTTTCTTAATAAATTTGTTGTCTGGGGTTCTTAAAAGTTTTACCCAGTATTTAATAATATTTAAATATCTTCTGGATTGATAATTAATACGTCCAACCTCACCATATACAAAATCATTTTGTGTGCATTTTTTTACACCCAATAATTGTTTGCAAAATTGCATATGAACCCTTTCTATTGGTAAAGCCTTAAAAAAGCCCCATACCTCGCTACCGTAATTCAATATTGGGGTTATAAGTTTATCGAAAAGCTTAAGTTTGTTACCTACTGGAATTTCCGTAAATTTGTATAAATACTTTTTCAGTTTAAAAATTGCTTTAAGTGCTTGTCCAGCTAGTGTGTTTGTGGCGTCGCAAAATGGCCCGCCAGACGTAAAAACAACACCGAGATAATTAAAACGGTTGACGATATCTATAGTTTTGTTGTTATAACGAAAAGAAATGTTTGAATTGCGACCGCCTTTGCGAAATATCATTATTTTAGATTTATCTGTATTTACTACTAGCTTCCATGTGTTGCAATACTCGTGTAATAAATCTAGACCCCTTTGGAGTTCATCTGCATTATTAGCAAAAATAATTATATCATCCGCGTAAAGCAGTAGAAACATTTTAAAACAGTTAATATCAATTCCATTTAACCCATTCATCTGAAATCTCTGTTCTATGTCGTTTAGATACATGGAAAATAAAAATGGCGACAAACACTCACCTTGCCTGACCCCTAGCATGCATTCAAAGCTATCACTTAAAGTGTTACTATATTTAACTTTTGATTTGATGGAGTTATACATTGATTTCATTACATCGAGTATATTACCACGTACCAGTTTAATTAGCTTGTACCATAAATTGTCTCTTACTACATAATCAAATGCTTTAGTGAAATCTATAAAAGCACAATATAACTGTTTGCCTTGATTTAAAACATGCGATAATAAACCGTGTAAAACAAATATATTATCGACTGTACTCATATGCGATCAAAAACCCGCCTGCGCTTCAACATATACATAATAATCTTCTTATGACACTTCTTGTTCTTTGCCCAATATGCTCTGTAAATCAGCTGTTCGTCCTATAATCAGGGGGATGTCCTTACATTTTAATAGCTATAATACCACTTCTCTTAGTCCCGTATGCTTATTATTATTCAACGGTGTGATTTTTCCTCCTTTCAGCTGATTTCCTCTCTTTCAATGTTGAACTTATTTTACAAATAGTTGTAGACTTTGCTTGATCTATATAGAAATGATGAGTTTAGTTGAGTCTTGTAAGGGGGGGGGGGGGGGCATTTTCCTCCCCTGAGGTGGTTCTTAAATCACACCCCTGTTACCACTAAGACCCGCATGACGTTTTTAGCAGCCAAATAATCGACGACGGCTGCTACAATGTCCCCTAGGTTTAAGTTTTACTTAGCCTTACATACAAGAATGATAAAGTAGTATAAAAACTGCAAATATTGAAAGAATTAACAGGACAAAAGGAGAATAAATAAATAATTGTTTATATCTTACGGAGTGGTAATGTGCAAGGTGTAAAATATATAATTTCCTCGTTTATAGTGCCTGCTAGTGCAGCAGGGTAAAATCTGATTTATCTGGGAAACGTTCTTTTGTTTTCAACAGGTAGCGGCGATTTCTCCTGTATTCTCAATTGTACAGGTGATAACAACGCAATAGTACAAGATAAGTTCTCAATTTATAAAACGTTGAACATGATTTCGCCAATAACAACATGTATACTATAGACAACGACACAAATGCTTTATACTCGCTAAAACCGAATATAAATAAAAACAACTTAACATATAAAGAAATATCTTTTAAACTTGTAGTCGCACATTAACTGCATGAAATGTGTATTTTATAGTCAAACCCCACATTAGTGTTCGTAGATTAAAATTATACTGGGAAATCATATCATATGTGTCTCTACATGGCTAATTATGAGTTTATTTCTTCACATTCGAAAAATATCTATCTTAATATTTGATTAACACGCTTTTTTCTTTCGATGCATTCAAATCACACTTTCATAGCTGTGTCATGCGAAAAATTGGTCTTATGGCGTTTCGCCAAGCGTAGCTCAAGCTTAACCTGCGCATTTACGCAGTCAGGTTAGAGGCGATGCTGTTCGCTTTAACATCACTCAATACGCAGTCAGGTTAGAGGCGATGCTGTTCGCTTTAACATCACTCAATACGCAGTCAGGTTAGAGGCAATGCTGTTCGCTTTAACATCACTCAATACGTAGTCAGGTTAGAGGCGATGCTGTTCGCTTTAACATCACTCAATACGCAGTCAGGTTAGAGGCGATGCTGTTCGCTATAACATAACTCAATACGCAGTCAGGTTAGAGGCGATGCTGTTCGCTTTATCATCACTCAATACGCAGTCAGGTTAGAGGTAATGCTGTTCGCTATAACATCACTCAATACGCAGTCAGGTAAGAGGCGATGCTGTTCGCTTTAACATCACTCAATACGCAGTCATGTTAAAGGCAATGCTGTTCGCTATAACATCACTCAATACGCAGTCAGGTTAGAGGCGATGCTGTTCGCTTTAACATCACTCAATACGCAGTCAGGTTAGAGGCAATGCTGTTCGCTATAACATCACTCAATATGCAGTCAGGTTAGAGGCAATGCTGTTCGCTATAACATCACTCAATACGCAGTCAGGTTAGAGGCAATGCTGTTCGCTATAACATCACTCAATACGCAGTCAGGTTAGAGACAATGCTGTTCGCTATAACATCACTCAATACGCAGTCAGGTTAGAGGCAATGCTGTTCGCTATAACATCACTAAATACGCAGTCAGGTTAGAGGCAATGCTGTTCGCTATAACATCACTCAATACGCAGTCAGGTTAGAGGCAATGCTGTTCGCTATAACATCACTCAATACGCAGTCAGGTTAGAGGCAATGCTGTTCGCTATAGCATCACCCAATACGCAGTCAGGTTAGAGGCAATGCTGTTCGCTATAACATCACTCAGTACGCAGTCAGGTTAGAGGCAATGCTGTTCGCTATAACATCACTCAATACGCAGTCAGGTTAGAGGCAATGCTGTTCGCTATAACATCACTCAATACGCAGTCGGGTTAGAGGCAATGCTGTTCGCTATAACATCACTCAAGGTTTTATAGAGGCAATGCTGTTCGCTATAACACCACTCAAGGTTTTATAGAGGCAACACTGTTCGCTATAACATCACTCAAGGTTTTATAGAAGCGATGCTGTTCGCTATAACATCACTCAAGGTTTTATAGTCTCATTATGTATCTCCTGACCAGACTGCAATAAACGCAGGCTGGGTCGGCTATAGCTATGAAGGGCGTATATGGAATAAGACCCATATTCGCATGGCGCGGGTCTTTAAAAATCCCATTGCGTATTGTTAATGGCAGATTTTAGAACAATGCTTTTCGATGTAAAATTGGATTCAAAATAGCAAATATAGTTAAACTTGCAAATTAGGAAAGCCTATACAGGCGTTAAGGAACGATTTCGAGATGTGCCGACCGAGTCAGACAATTATTTGTGGTTAGATAATTAAACGATTTTCCTCTGATCATGACACATTACTTTTTCGGTTGTGTTTGTTTTCTTATCTTGAAAGCAAAACTGTTTTTATCAATAGTCTTTCCATGACGATTTAGTAACCGAGTACAGACCCTGAAACTCTGCGAGAAGGATTTATTACATAATTGTAACTGAGACAAAATTTGTGTCCATGTGTCGTTTGAACATGCATAGAATAGTCCGGAATTCCTTACACTGAACAGTGTTACATCCTTCATCCTTTACGCTGTGCACATTCGCAGTGATGTGGCCAAAGTTCAAGGGATTTTGTCTCGAATTAGCCAATAAAATATTCGAATGTTTTCATTCTTCTCTGCTGGTGTTATGTAAAGGTCTTTTAAGGGAACAGCTGGGTATAACAGCTAGTCCGAAAAAGCGCATTAATGTGCTATACCGAAGGTAAGGTCAGAGACTGGTTGATACCATGTGAACTGCTAAAGTAACAAGTCATGTATCAGCAACAAAGTATGGGTCAACAGCCTGTCTTGATGAATACCTAATTCGTGAGTAAAACGTATTGCTCGCAGATTTTTTTTATTTATTTTCACCAATTATCTTATTGAATATTTTAAATTTGTATATTGTGTCAAAAACAAAAGTTTTGAAAAGGGAATTTCGATCATGAAATTATATTCTTAGTGTGATAGGTATTCGATATTTCAACAATGTTCATTTAATATCATAGTGATTGCAAAGTTTATTTTATACGAACTGGTTCTCATTATACCATTATCATAATATTTTCTACGCTTTCAGAACGTCTAAAATGGAACATGTTGTTATTATTTTGTCTAAGTTATCTCTATAACAATAATAGAATTATAAGCAGTGCACACACATCTCGACATGTGGGTTAAGACACACTCTTTATAAATGTGAATGGGTTATCTATATTGCAAATTTGAGATTTAAAGCTAATTTTGAAAAAATGAATTGCGTCGAAGACTATGCAATAGCTTACTATTCGTATCACTTTCGATTTCTGTGTGATGTTGTATTCCACGAGTGCAGATTAACTCGTTTATAAGCAGTAAGCAACTCAAACGCAATTTAGAAGAGTTCTATAAATACTTGTTGACGTCGCAGCATTTTATATCATCAGTGTTTACTTCCGCTTCCGTTAAGATGGCTGTGTTTGTTTTCCTCTGGAGATTTAAATAAATAAAATTAGTGCTCGCGGACAATACGAACATTTAAAACATGATATACCTCAACAACAAGTGTGAACAATTTTAACAAGGATATTACGGAAGTAAAACAATCACGGTAAATTTCGTTTTATAAGAAAAACAAAGTGTATTATATCGAAAAATTTAGGCGGGAAATCATAAATATATTTATAAAGGATTGTGCAAAAATTCATAAAAATCGTGCACCACTTGAAAACAGGATAAAATCGACTTAAGAACATAAGATCAAGCAAGAAATCCGTGCTCCTCAGATAACCTATGAAAACAGGGTAAAGTCGACTTAATAACATCAGATCAAGCAAGAAATCCGTGCTCCTCGGGTAACCTTTATTGATAAACACTAATGTAAATATTTACGTTAACCCATGACAAGAAAAGGACAATCCAAACAGGATCAGGATCAGCCGAAGAAGGACCAAAACAAGGGTGGTAAAAAGCGAACGAAACAAGAGGCCTCTCCAAACCCCGAGAGTGATCAACCTGAAAAGTGGCAGGTTATGGCTGAATGCTCACCAACAGCAGCTGAAATGCAACCGTGTACAGTAGCGGCAGCACCATATGCAGTACCACCGGTTACACAGTCATACAACGGTCAGTACTAATGCATCATCTACAGTTTATGACACCACACCGCCAACCTATTCCCACAAACGTCTCAAACCAGGTCCGTACTGAGAACCAATACTACTTGCCTTCACCACCACCACCACCAACGACACCACCACCATGGTCAGCGGAAATAATGCAAGATATAAAAAGCATCAAGCTATCTGTTTCAAAATTAGACAAACTCGAGAAGCTTGTTGACAAAATAAATGCGCGCGTTGAAAAATTAGAAAATGATTCTAAAGCAAATGACGTGAAAATGTCCGACGTCGAAAACGCAGTGCAATTCGCAAGAAGCGAAATTGAAGACACCAAAAAGAAAATAAAGGAAACCAGCTCTGAAATAAAAGTGATCACTAATCAGTACTCAGACATCAAAACCGCTTTATCAGACATTAAAACTAAAACGGACGAATTAGAGGCAAAAACGAACGATTTAGAAAGCAGAAGCATGCGCGAAAACCTGTTATTTTATGGCCTCAATGAATCAGAACAGGAAAATTGCCAACAAAAAGTCATACAAGTTTTATCAGAGCGTCTGCAGTTAACAGACGATATCGTTCTGGATCGTGCTCACAGACTCGGAAAACCTAAACATGGAAAATCAAGACCCATCGTTGCCAAGTTTCACTACTATTCACAACGAGAACTGGTCAGAACAACGGCAACATCGAAATACGACGTCCTAAGGAATGCAGGCCTTGGCATAGGCATTCAGCAAACCAAGGCAAATCTGAACAAGCGGCGGCAATTGAACGACGTATTCAATCGTGAAAAATCAGCCGGGAAGCAGGTCAAGTGGGCTGGCTACCGACTCATGGTACGCAACAACAGCAGCGACCAATTCCGTGAAGTTACATGCTAGGACCAAAAGGAGGAACTAAGAACTCTCGTTTGGAACGTGAATGGACTGGTAAGAAAAATTTATGATGAAGATTTTTTAAACTTTATTGCAGAACATGACTTAATTTTACTGTCTGAAACATGGACACACTCAAAACTGAATGTTAACCTAGAAATGAATGAATACATCTCTTTCCATCTTTTCGGAAACAAAAGTCACGGAACAAAGAAAGGTCGTTATAGCGGCGGCCTTAGCGTTTATTTTCATAAAAAACTAAATAATAAAATATCAGTTATTGACCACAATACAAATGGCTTAATATGGATAAAAATAAGCAGTGAAATATTAACTACCGACCAAGATGTATTCATTTGTTTATGTTATATTCCACCAGTTACCTCGAAAGTGTTAATAGGCCATGACTTCGATTTTTTCGAGGAAATCGAAAAAGGCATAGAACATTATGGGCCATTTGGGGCCACATGTATTGTTGGTGATTTCAATGCTAGGACTGGAAATTTATCCGATATTATTAGCAATGATATATACTTAAATGTGACGGGAGACCACGTGCAGGATAACAAAAATGTTGACAATTTAAACGTTCGCCTTAACGCTGATCGCATTAATGATAACTACGGACAAAAATTGATTTCACTATGCAAATCTACAGGTCACATTATAGCGAACGGACGATTTAAAAACGATAAAACGGGACAATATACTTTCTTATCAACACGAGGTCTCAGCGTCACAGACTACTTACTTATTAATATAGAACATACTCATATTATCAATGACTTTAATAGACTGTAATAATATTGTGAATTTTATTCTTATATTGATGAAATATTTTATCTTTAACATGAAGTACAAAAAACAAGTACCAAATTTTAATTGTTTTGTCAATAGTCTTTAACTAAAAATCCAGATTGCGAAAGAAATAGCCCTCAGTAATGACAAATTACAAATCTTTGTACAAAAATGGAATCGGATTAAATTCTCATAATGTTTGTCCACTTATATACATTTTACTCTAATGTTAGTTTATCTTTCTAAAATATTTGTGTATATAAACTTTTTTCAATCTTATAAGATCATTGTGAATATACAACAAAACACACAAGTCCAGTATGCTTTCTTCCGACTTTATACAACTCATCATTTTTCATTCACTATTCTTCTGTTGTTCTTTTCTTTTCTCTTAAAAAAAAATATATATTAGCATATCTTGTATTACATGTCTGAACTTTATTGCTTTGTACAACCACTATGTTGTATAATAATATACATGTAAACATTGTATGTATTATATTGAATAAAAAAAAAAAAAAAAAAAAAAAAATCAATGACTTTAAAGTACTAAATTGGAATAACTTTTCAGATCATGCTGCATTATATTTGTCATTAAAATTAAAAAATCACTTATTAGATAATGTTCAAGATAATAATGCGAAAAATGTAACGGAAACTAAATTAATTTTTAACCAAGATTTAATTCACGTCTATCGAGAATCATTAAATGCAAATTTACATAAACTACGTGATTTAAATAGCATGGGTACGGTCGATCAGGTAAATCTGCTCACGAACTTCATGCATGAGCAAGCAACGCGAGTTTTTAGTAAATCGTTTAAAGCACTGGGGGCTGACGAGGTCAAAGCGTAGTCCGTTTCGCTACGACGTCGGGTATATGTTTTACTACGAAAATATTGTTTAAATACACATGACATCGAGAACGGATTAGTCGAAAATTTTGTTTAAAACATGTAAGATTATGCTTTTCTAATAACAAAACTTTGAATTTAAGCATAATGCAGTTCATAGGTCTGTAACATCAAATTATAGTCCACGATGTGTGTGGTTTATGCGGTTAAACATGAAATATACCGCTGATCTATCAAGCCGAAGTCAAGTTTCACTTTAAAAAATGCAATTAAGGTTTACACCTGTGTTTAATTGACACAATTTGACAATTTCCATATTGATCTATGTATCGTTAAGCCAATGGTGTGTTTAGAAATGTGTAGGGTGACTCAGTTATCAGAAATAAAGGCTAAATATTATTATTAGGCATGATCATGTCTCTGACAGTATACGTATATGCCTCGCTACGACAACGCTTTAGCGTGTATGCGTTTCTCAAAGAAGACGTATTGGTTATCTCTCGAAGGCAAAATAAGGAAAAGTTTTTTTGATACAGAGTCATGGAGTGGCTGGATGTTTCCTTTGAGGAAGAGGTAGTAACAACGGCACAACATGATCTGAAGCGCACAGTCGACATGGTAATGCACATTATTATGATATAATTAAATTCACGACTAGGCCAAAGGAAAAATCGAAAATCCAAATTTAAGACGACAGTTGAGAGTCAAGAACCTAATTTCGTCGGTCTCAATCAACATGACGCATCTTCACCTCGTGACAATCCCTTATACGTTCATTTAGATAGAGACCGACGATAGGTTTTCAGCATACGGTACTCTTTATCAAATAACATTCGATTCTCGTTATCCAAACTCGCTTATCTCGAAACTCCGCTTATGTCAAAGTCTGCAGTAACTGCATGTGATATATCCTAAAATGGATACAGAAACTTCGTTGAGCAACGTATACATTATATTTGTACTTCGTTGCACAACCAATACATACTCTGTGCGAAACCTATACATAAAGCGACTTGCAATTTCCTTCGAAACAAAGCATTTGAATAATTAAAATACATGTTCGTATCCTGTTTTGTACTTTAAAATGTGTAATGTACACTGAATAAACGTAAAATGTAGTTTTATTTGATTTAAGTTACCGTAATTAGCTATTTTAACAGAATAACCACCTTATGCATTGCTTCAAATAAAAATATTTCGATTTTAGCTCAAAATAAACCTGAAGGTTGCAACTACGCGCATTTGTTATTGAAAATAAGTACCTACCATTACTGGATGTTCCGTTCTCTAATCCATAAACACCAGAAAAGATAAACCTCGCCTGATTAAGTAGTGTATTTACACAATGTTTTCGTAGTAAAACATATACCCGACGTCGTAGCGGACTACGCTTTGACCTCGTCAGCCCCCAGTGTAAAGGGGGTAATCTGAATTCACATAATCGCAGTACGCAACAAAAACCACCGTGGTTTAACAAAGAATGTCATGAATCGAAACGCGAATTCAATAATGCACGAAATGTATTCAACCATTGTAAATCAGACGAAAACAGAGTTCATTTTTCACAACGGAGAACTATGTATAATAAAATTAGAAATAGAGCCAAATATCATTATAAAATCAACCAAGGCAAAAAACTCGAAAATATTGCTAAATCCCAGCCTAGAAAATTCTGGAAAACAGTTAAACAAAGCTACACAAATAAAAAGAAAACAATCTACAGATAACGGACCTATTTGAACATTTCAATAATCTATTAGGGGAAACGCAACCCACAAATGAAAATTTTAATAACGAAAATGCAGAAAATACATCAATTAACGATACAGATTTAGACTGCGAAATAACCGTAAATGAAATACATCAAGCAGTGTTTAAACAACAAAACAACAAAGCTTGTGGACCAGATGAAATATCAGCAGAACTTATAAAAAACGCATTTTATATCATATCCCCGTACCTCTACACACTTTATAACAAATTGTTCAACAACGCCGAGTATCCAGAAAGCTGGGGACTAGGTTACATTGTACCTATATTTAAAGGAGGTGACCCGAATTCAGCTAAAAACTATATTGGTATAACATTGAACAATATTCTTGCCAAGATATATTCGCAAATTATTTTCAACCGTCTTACAAAATGGACAGAAAAAAACGAAACTATAATTAAAAATCAGTTTGGTTACCAAAAAGGAAAAAGCACCACTGACTGCATTTTCCTATTACAAGCTATAATAGCAAAAGTCATTCATAGTGTACACAAATTATATAGTGCCTTTATCGATTATGAAAAATGCTACGATAAAATCAATCTTCAATTCTTATGGCAAAAACTCACTTCACAAAATATAAGCACGAAAATTATTAATGCTATTAAAGCGATGTATTCCACGGTCAGATCTGTAGTGAAAAACAATAATGAATTATCGGATATCCTATACTCACACCAAGGGGTAAAACAAGGCGACTGCGGCTCATCGCTACTGTTTATGATGTTCGTGAACGATATTTTAAACAATATCAATTCGAATATCGACAATGTATTTTCTATCAATGAAATAAAGTTATTTCTAATACTCTATGCAGACGATCAAGTTTTATTTGCGACTTCACCCGCCGCGTTACAATCTATGCTAAAGGACATTGAGATATACTGCAATACATGGAAATTTAAGATAAACCCCTTAAAAACAAAAATCATGATATTTGAAAGAAGCACTAGATATACGAATATAGATTTTTTTCTTAAACAACGAAAAGCTCGAAATTGTCAATTCCTTTAAATACTTAGGGGTTAATTTCTTTAAAAACGGAAACTGGAACAGACCTCAAAAAAACATCTCAGAACACGCATCAAAAGCTATGCATAAATTATTTTCCGTATTCAATCAATATGAATTTAAATTAAAAGACAAACTCAAATTATTTGACGTTTTAATATCCCCAATTCTCAATTATTCTGCTGAAGTTTGGGGTAATCATATGGCAAAAGACATAGAACAAATACATTCCAAAATTTTACGCAAATTATTGTGTGTAAAAACATCAACCAATCTTGTAGGATTATACGGAGAACTAGGTAGGATCCCGATACATGAACACAGAAAAATTATTATGTTCCGATATTGGATAAAAATCTTAAATTTAAATGAAAATAGTATTCTAAAACAAGTTTATCTCCTATTGAAAAACGACGCCGACAACGGAATCAATTATAACAAAAACAATTGGGCATCACAAATAAAAGAAATGTTAGAACAATTAGGGTTAGCAAATTTATGGATTAATCAAGAACGTATTACTATATCATTAGAGAGCATAAAAATAGAATATTAGATCAATTTAAACAAAATTGGTTAAGTAACATTAATCAATCTGGCAGACTTAGCACATATTGTATGTTTAAAACCAAATTTAAATTTGAACCGTATTTGCACATAATCAAACAAAATAAATATAGAATAGCACTAAGTAAATTCAGACTATCATCGCATAATCTAGAAATTGCACAAGGACGGTACTATAATATAGAGAGAGCAGAACGAAAGTGCAAAATATGTTGTACAAATTTAATAGAAAACGAATATCACTTCATGTTAACATGCCCACTATACTCACATCTAAGAAGAAAATACTTCAAATCATATTACTGCAGATGGCCAACATTAACCAAATTTAAAGCGCTCATGTCAACTACAAATAAATATGAACTACTTCAAATTGCAAAATATATTTACGATGCAAGTAGCTTAAGAGAAGAACTCTTAAGTGTGTAACTTTGTGACAAAAATAATTATCATTGCTTCAAACGTCAATGAAAATTGAATTACTAATTGACTTAACTAATTGTCTGTATAAATGTACATTATTCAACTTTTCTCATCGATAACATACATCATTTTATTTGTTGAGTGTGTATGTGAAATACTAGTTTTACTATATTAGTGTATATATATATATATATATATATATATATATATATATATATATATATATATATATATATATATATATATATATATATATATATATATGGACATTAGTCAACATTTTTCATCGATAACATGTACCATTTATACTATGTTGTATATGTGAAATATTGGCACCATTTATACTATATTGTATATGTGAAATATTGGTTTTACTATGTCGATAGTAAAAATAGTTTTCTCATTATGCCAAAAGCATGTACTATTGTAATATTGTAATATTTATATATTCTAAATAGTTTTCTCATTATAATAATTAGCGATTTCGGTATATTATGTTTTTGTTAACAAATAAATATTCAATGACCATCAAGCACTAACATTACATTCACGATCTTTGACCTGTAATACTAATATCTTTCTTCCTCTGTATTCAACTAACAATCACAGCAATATTTACCTGCAATATTTACCTGAAGAATTACCATTTGCTTTATCTAATTGTAGGCTAGAAGCTTATTTGTAGCTTAATTGCCGAAATAAATGTTGTTGTTGTTGTTTACCCAACGATTCAGAGGTGTGATTTTGTTGGATGTGTTACGCATTCCCAGCACGTGGAAAAAATTTAATTAGGTTAATTATTACAAAAATACATCGAATGGCAATATTTTATTTCAAGTATAAGATAGGGGAAAACGAGGTATATACACCTTGTGGTGTTAATAACATTTTATGAAAACGTCACACTAAATAACTAAGAAAAACATCATATGCTTATGTATTTACAAGGAATTAATGCATTTGATAATAATAATAATAATAATAATAATAATAATTTGTGTATATAATAATAATAATAATAATAATAATAATAATAATAATAATAATAATAATAATAATAATAATAATAATATAATAATAATAATAATAATAATAATAATAGAATGATAATAATTATAATAAGGATAATAGTAATAACTCAGTTAATAAAAATGATTGTTTAATAGGTATACGGGAAATTCTAATAAAATTCCTATTTGTTTCGTTCGATAATATTGACATGTGTTATATAGTCAATTTAAATGTGGCGACGCAATATGGATTAAACAATTTATGTAATGTATAAAATAAATTATATTGATGCGTGTTTTAACAACATGCCAGAAAACGGCCATAGCTTTGTTCAAACGAAATGGTACAAGTATGTATTGAAGTTTACAGTTTATTTGATAATACAGTAGACAATAAGCCCATGATTATACATGAAATGTCAGTACAATATACACAAAACAAAGTCACAGGTCATTCAAATTATAAACATCAAAAATAAATCGGTACATTGTCAAAAAATGGGTATATTAGAGAAGACAATATACAGCGAGAGGCGGTGCATAAATTTATACCAAAAATCCTACCCTAATCGTATTATGTATTATAAGCATTTCTTATTCCCCATGCTTAATACATAAACATAGCTTAATGTTTAACAATATTACCATTTTGTTTGCAATTTGCTTTCCTTCATGTTTTGTAAAGAAACAAAAATAGCACTTTTCATGGAAATATTCGAAAAAGCAAAACATTTAATCTGAAAGTCGATTTGGTTGAACTATTTTATATTTAAGTAAGTGTGATTATGTTTAATATTGCTATATTGCGTCTCCTTACTAAAGAATTTTGTTAAACATAGTTTTATCTTTGCCCCAAAAATCAACCTAATTAACTTTTCCAACAAGCAAGTATCAACAAAACATGCAACATAGAGGTTTGCAATATGGGTTTGTAAAACCACGTGTATGGTGTTCCATTCAAAGCATATTGAAAGTATAGTTGATATAATCCTTCAAACAATTCAAATGTTAGTAGGACTCGTCATGATGTCTTAGTGCATGACCATATGGCTGTGTCCGTCGATATGATACATTAAATGTCTCTGTTCTTTATTTATTCGAGTTCTGTGATATCATTGAAGTGAATTCTGAAAAAAGAAGAGTTCAAAGGTTTAATTACAAGCGATAAGTCAAGATTGCTTATGATGGAAATGTTTGGATAATACGCGTGCATTTTGAAGCATATAAGTGTAATTAAACGTATATGTGTCTTGTTCTGAGCAAACTGGGCTTAATTCATGTGCGTTAAGTGTCGTCCCAGATTAGCCTGTGCAGTCCGCACAGGCTAATCAGGGACGACACTTTCCGCCTAAACTTCATTTTCGGTAAGGAGGGACTTCCTTGAAACTAAAAATACCATTAAAGCGGAAAGTGTCGTCCCTGATTAGCCTGTGCGGACTGCACAGGCTAATACGGGACGACGCTTTACGCACATAAATTAAGCCCAGTTTTCTCAGAAAGGACACATATTATGGATGAATAACCATGAGCTTACTCTGTTTGAACATTTACTGATCTGCTATTCAGTGTATAGAGTGCAAAAGATAAGTAAATGTTACACTATGCGTTTACCACAGCGTAAAAACTGGATTATTGTATGATAAACTATATTTTGTTCATTTTAAACCGACGTCAATCATTATGATATAATGATATGTATTGACATGATGAAATAAAAACTTAATTATTACCAATCGCCGTTCACAATATAGCGTAAAACATATTATCACTTGAACACGTCTTGGATATACGGTGACACTGATGTACCATAGGCATGTTTTATTTATATAGTTACAAGAATGTAGTTGCTCATTACCACGAGGAAACGTTATCGTTATAGTAAACAATTTAGTAAATCCTGGAAAAGATGAATACATGGGAACTAACGCGTGGAATGCACTTAGAAACTAATGGTCTAAGAAATATCATTTGTGGCTACGTCATTATGAGTCGTTGGAACGACATAAGTAAGTCGTACCAACTTAAACATTGGACACTCAAAATACACGTTCATGAACTTATTTATTACAACGGAATCTAACATAATTTCATACTATATAAATCCGACGCTACTCGTTTTTTATAGTGTGCACATTGCGTGTATTGTTATTGGTTGATTGTGTTGTTACGGAGGGTCGCAATGTCGTCAAGAGAGATATATGTCGTTTCCACGACTATTTAAGGCCTTCAAACGGGTCAGCCATGTCCTTTCTACGACGTTTAAGGTAATAAGAACGAGATACAAATTTTTAATAATTAGTTCATTAAAATCAAACTAAAATCTGTGTGATCAAGTTTATAATATTTATCCTTCAGAAAGCGTTTAAACTTCGTCGTTACCTTGAATATCGATTTCCCCGTCACCGTCGGCGTCAGCCGTGTCAAGCATCTCGTCTACCTCCTCGTCGGTTAGCCTCTCCCCCATTGTGGTCATAACGTGCCGGAAATACTCCCGCGGAATGCTGCCTGTATGGAACGTTTATAAAGAAAGATGACCTCACGTGAATTGATTAACAACTCAAGTAAATTATGAGATCCGACTTGTTTTTACAATTCCGATTATCATAACAACAATATTATTTTCATATTGGTGTAAATTCAAACTTTGCTACATCATACACTAATGCCAGTTATTGAAAACGAATTAGCTATAAATCAAAATTAAACATAACTGTTTCTTCCAAAAACGAAACCAAAGAGCCATTTATTCAGCTTGTACCAACCATTATACATGCACTTCCCTCAAATAGCACATATAACGTATATATAGTTATTGAATACATAAATACAGTCGGATGTCAACTTCAATCATTTATATATATATATATTATTTTTTTTCTGCTGTGAGCATGAAATGTGCCAAATTGTGCCATAATAATGTCACCCAAGGTTTTCGGTGACGAGCAGTATACCTTTTCCCTCCTTGTCAAACACTTTAAACGCTTCTTCGATGGCTTTGTAGCTCGTTACATCCTTCTTGGTTTTGCTCATCAGCTCGCAGAATTCATCAAAATCAAGCTCCTCGTTGCCTGAACAAAAGTAATAACAGGTATAATGAAGGAATGTTTATTGCGAGTTATGTATAACATACATTTTAATTATATGCTATTTGTTAGATCGAAGAATGATATAATAGTTATCATAAATAAATAACAAAATAAGTAACAAACAAACTAACAAACTAACTAACTAACTAACTAACTAACTAACTAACTAACTAACTAACTAACTAACTAACTAACTAACTAACTAGTTGACTAACTAACTAAATAGCTAGCAAACTAACTAGCTTACTAACTGACTAACTAATTCACTAACTAACTAACTAACTAACAAACTAACTAACTAACTAACTAACAACTAACTAACTAACTAACTTACTTAGTTACTAACTAACTAACTTACTTACTAACTAACTTATTTACTAACTAACTAACTAACTAACTAACTCACTAACTCAGTAACTAACTAACTAAATTAATGAATACATAGCTGACTTACTAATTTTCTAAATAAATACAAATAAAAAAAATGGTGTTTAATTTTTATGGCCATAACGATTAAATATGGCGCTTAACAATATTTTAGAAACGCACATTGAAAAATATATAATTGTATTATTTATTCTCTAAAACTATTAGTTAATTGTCGTTGAAACGTTTAAAAAGCAAAGTGCAGTTTTCTAACACAGATTATTGACCGAGTAAAACTGAGTAGTGTTTGTATTAAGGTTTAAAGTTGAAAACATATGTAAAAACGTTGCGAGATAGTATACAACTGACATGTCCTTGTTATCATAAGCCCCATGAAAAAATGTGTATGCTAAACATGTATATGCTGCGATGAACATTAACTTAAATTTTCGTTACATATATACAACAAAAGAGACCATCACCGTTTTCATTCTCTTTCGAACATTCTCGCTCAACATCAAACAAGATGAAACTGTTTTTGCCATAAAAATGCAGAACCTTAGAACATGAACCTGTTTGTTTCGAATTACAACACCAGATATCATGAACTTGTTTGCATCAAAACGACACGGATTTTCAATAGTTATGAATAAAACATACAAGTCCGCAGATTGTACACATTTTTTCCTCACAAAACAAATGAAATATTTTTAATCGAAAACGCATTACAAATAATTAACATGTTTACATCAAAATTCAATGACAGAGGACGTAACAATTTACGTTTGATATTGAAACAATCGATCATGAATACTTTCCGAAATCGTAATTCCAGAGTATAATAAAGGTTTCCTTTTATCTCAAACATAAAATCAAGATCATATATAAATGTCATAATGTGTGTTATCACATAAACCAAACCCCACTAATGCAAATAACAATATAAAACTATGTGTTTCCCATTCAAAACTAAAACACGTATGACGATAAAACTCTTTTAGTATAGAACACACCATTATTTCTATGTATTTAACGATTTCACCAAAGTAACCTGAAATCGTCGTACTTAAACTTAAACTATTGCAGTTCAATACCGTTTTATACAACAATCAAACAGATTCGAAATTCACGATGTACTAATATCTTTGACCGTTTATTATTTTGAAAAAAAACTGTAGTAAAAATATAAAGGAAAATGATTACCTATAAAAGAGTAACGTTTTAACCATCAACGTTGTTTTTGTGTTGGATATTTTTATGCTGCGAATATGAATTTTGATGATCATGATATACACTTCAAATCTATCGGAAAGTGAAAGTTGACAATGAATTTTCATTGACATTAATATTTTGTTAAATAGCCATTAACAGTTTAACATGGATGTTGATTATGTCTAAAAAAAACAACAACAAAGAAAACCATTAAAATGGCATTCACGCGATCTAGGTATGTCGCAATTCAAATTTTATTCCAAAGAACAATTACAAATTCGACAACGTTTTTTTCGGAAAACAAAATATATAAAACTACCATGAAGTCTGATTTCGATCAGACCATAGCATGTGTCTATAAAGATAAGTTATTTCAACAAATTAATCCCTATTTGCAATATGACATTACATATGTAGCATCAAAGAAAACTTCAACAGAGGCTTATTACCACTGGACCCTACCATCGTTATCAACTTTATTTATCATGCTTTCCATCTCCTCCTTCGTCGATTTAAGGCCAGTGGATGTTATCGCAATTTCCTACTCCCTAACACACATCGTATCACTGCCGTTGCGATCATATTGAACACTTTCTAATATTCAGAAAATAGCATTTTTTGTCGATGTGTAGACAAACGATATAAAAAACATCCTACCGTCTTTGTCCACTTCGTGTATCATCCTTGTAAGCTCGTCATCGGAAGGGTTTAGACCCAGAGATCGCAATGCTATGCCGAGCTCTTTGTTACTTATTGCGCCGCTTCCATCTCGGTCGAATATGTTGAACGCCTCTTTGTACTCTGAAAAATGTAACTGATTTTTGTTAATTAGACATGTTATATGTTTTATTTTGCCTGAAAAATGTTGTTTAAGTGCGTGCATGCAAAGGATTTTAGTAACTGTTAGTTTATGTAAGTTAATGCTGCAAAATTGAAGAAAGTTGTAGTGAAAAATTAGTTCACTATAACGCAATTATATCAACAAAAATATGACTTTGTCCTTATTCCAATTATATTAGTCAACATAGACTATACTGTCAAATGTACTTAAATGAATGCCTAACTAGAACATGAATTATTTAATAAGGGGACCGTTATTTTAGAACACGAGGTTTTGCAATATACCATGTGTGTACCAGCAGACATTAAACACATAAATATGCATAATAGCAGCATTTTTGGTAACTAAAGTAACAATATAAGTACACATTGAACACATAAGAACAAGCAAACGATCGCGATATGAAAAACATAACAAGCTACCAGCTCGTCTGTTATCGTCATAATAATATACATGTATTTAAAGAAGCCGGTGTACAGAATAGTACAAGTCATTTCAAGACAATTTGCACTGATTTGTCATTTTAGTGTCAATATTTGCATTGCAATACAAATGCATTTGGTAAAAAGAAACTATAGATGACTTTCAATCAGAACCACTAATAACATCTTTAGAACGTAAATTCTGTATGCTGATGGGCAAGTAACCCATGATGATTTTTTTCTGGTCATTAAGGACGTACGCGGCAGCTTAGTTTCACGCAAATTAGTTTTTACTGTAACACCGGCTGCGCAATATGTGTATGCTTTTTCGTACAGTCGTTTAAAAACGGGATGTATGTCAAATAAGGGAATAATATCAAGAAATGTAGTATTACGAAGCAATGAAAATAGATATTCAATATGGAGCCCATAAACTACATAATACGAATCAACCATCATCACTAAGAACACACAGACATTTTTATCGCAAAGTTGATAAAAATATATTTGATTACATATAAATTGTCTTTATACATGTTTACATTTAAATTACAATTACAGTTAAATAACGTTGATATGTCCCTTTAAATGTATTCTCTAAATATTTTTGTGTTGGGGGTGTGTGTATAATCCTAATTTTACCGATTTTTATACACATAATTTGTGTTTTCATTTAATTTTAAATATACTTTTGCTTTGGAATACCACAATATATTGGTCAAGTCATGTCAAGAATTACAATTACCGGTAATATCGTCGATATGCTCCTTTAAATGTACGGTATACATCTTGTTTTCAGTTGTATGCTCTAATAACCTACGTTTTCTGATTTTGCTGCACATAATGTGTGATTTTATTTACATTTCAATCTACTTTTTAATGGCATATAGCAATACCTGTACTAGTATGTGTTTTGACCTGATGTGTTTTTTTAATTGTATTTTACTTCATGCTGTAACACTGCAGTTGTGAACAAACGAACCCGGTGATCTATGTTTTTCTTTTTATATTTTTATTAAGTTATAACTCATTATAAGGTATTGGAAGGCTTGTAAAAGTAAAAATGACTTGTGTGCATTTTATAAATTTTCATATGTGAAATTCCGTTGTTTTTATTGTTGTTAAAAACTAATAAAAACATTAATCATTTGATTGATGTTGTTTTTAAAATGAATTTGCAGTCACATTGAATCAGTAAAAGACAGTATGATGTATTTTGAGAGAAATTGAGGTAGTTTTCAACAGTTTTTTTTTAATATACTCAATTTTAATTTATGTTATTACCTTATTTGTAAAATAATATGCAAAAATAGGCTTGTTGCTCAAGTGCGAATAAAACATTAACAATACCGGTGACCCATGATTTTACTTTACTTTTCTATCCACAATACATGGTTCTAGCTAAGTACCCAAAATTTTCAAATTCTAGATATAACAATTTTTTTTTAAACTGCAGCATACGTCCTTAAATTAATATATTATTCAGATTAGTGTTATACATTTAACCGGAAATATAGTGTACTCAATAAAAACAGAAAACGTACCTTGAGTAAAACATTATTAGAAAACATAAACCAGCACTTGCATGTTAAGTTGTGCAAATTATATAACTGAATACAATTGTATGAATATCTTATTCAAATAGCTAAAACGTATCGACCGATATAATTAATCGACCCTCCATCGAGATATGAATGACAAACTGACTTAATTGTTTGTAAGAACTGTAAAAGTCATACCTCGCCAACAGTTTTTAAGGCACTTAATTCAATGTAGGGGC
Source organism: Dreissena polymorpha (assembly GCF_020536995.1). Lineage (NCBI taxonomy): Eukaryota > Metazoa > Mollusca > Bivalvia > Myida > Dreissenidae > Dreissena > Dreissena polymorpha. The sequence continues at coordinate 3,098,729 of NC_068357.1, read as the reverse complement.
ATTCACGTACAATATCTCTTGTTAACATATAGAAGTACAGCCGCGAATCAGTAAAATATTCGATAGTAACACCGTCTAACTCTATGTTACCACGGGACGTTATGTTATATAGGAATAACTTAAAGGGACCGTCAATGACAAAAAGCGAAGTTATATAATACCGTAAATTTTACAATTATTAGTTTATATCGATTAAAATATCACGACTGGTACATTACATTACTTGAAAAAAAAGGTGTTAAGTTTTCACATTTTCAGTATATTCAGTAATGAATTTTACTGGGTACAGGTGTCAGGTAACTACCAGTTAACTTTGAATAACGCAAGTAGATTGATCATCATCGTCACGTGGTAAATCGAGAAATGCAAAGTGTGCACGCGTAGTGAATTGCATATATTTAACCAGGTTTTCCAAAGGAAAAAACTGGTTATTAGATTGGCGAATGCGGGCGGGCTGGCGGGCTGGCTGGCTGGCGGGCTGGCGGGCGGGCGGAACAAGCTTGTCTGGGCCATAACTATGTCGTTCATTGTCAGATTTTAAAATCATTTGGCACATTTGTTCACCATCATTGGACGGTGTGTCGCGCGAAATAATTACGTCGATATCTCCAAGGTCAAGGTCACACTTTGAGTTCAAAGGTCAAAAATGGCCATAAATGAGCTTGTCCTGGCCATAACTATGTCATTCATTGTGAGATTTTAAAATCATTTGACACATTTGTTCACCATCATGGGACGGTGTGTCGCACGAAAAAATCACGTCAATATCTCCAATGTCAAGGTCGCCACGACTAAAAACAGATTAAAAAAAACAAACTTACAAAGGGGGTTAATTTTGTTTGTTCATTTCAAAAGTTCAGTTTGAGTTTTCTCCCTTTATCAGATTTTTTTTCACAATGAAAACCTGGTTTTGTGACAATTTTGTCCCTTGTTTTTATATAAAATTATCAATCTTGCGTTATTTGTAGTGTGTATATCGTTATGTCACCTATTTTTGCGATGGACTTTCGATTTCACATCGCGAAATTGTATTACCGAATATACTGAAATATGGACTTTTTCAAGTAATATAATATACCAGTCGTGATATTTTAATCAATATAAACTAATATTTGTAAAAAAACACACGGTATTTTAGTACTGTTCTTTTTTCGTCATTCGTCGCTTTCAAGATATACGATTAAAGGAATTTTCACAATTATTTGGAGAAATAAACATTTGTGAATACGTATGCTATGTATGGATGTGACTGAAAAAACTACAATGTAATAAATCTTACTTACGTGGAATATTCTAAATAAATGACTTTACAAATTAAAGTAAATCACGTAATGCACAGATAATCAAATATTTTGCAACATCTTTCGTTTCACTTATGCGATTAATTAATGGTTATTTTTAATTAATCCAAAATGTGGGTTGATTATTAAGGAAGCGTGATGAATATTCAAATAGGCTTGCGAGTTAATAAAAGCAAATGGTCTATCGAAACCGTCAAACTTTCTCTTTATCAAACATGCTTCCACTGTTTTTTAACACAAAAAATGGATCACAGAAGAAACTCACGGAAATCATATCGTTATGAGGTCAAAATAATTACTACATTTTATAACGACACAATTTTCGATAGTTTTCACGGTTGTCTGTTGTTCGCTTTTGGAAAAAGTTAGGAAGTTGTTTTACTCAATAATATGTCCCACATTAAAGTAGAAAATAAAGAAGCGTTCATCTGATAAGCTGCCCATCGGCATTTTATAATATAGATCAAACAAAAGCTGTTCAAAGTTACTTCGCCTGAAAGAATGTCAAATATGGTCACATGTATTAACGTCAATCTAAGACTTTATTTTCAATTATTACATCGATTACACATGGTAAGTGTTATAAGGATCAATTTAACTGGATAATGCCGTTACACGCGCGCGCTCTTTTGAAGGAAAATCATAATTTCAGGATAGTTAAATTGATTTTATTTAAGGTACGCACCCGTAATGATTTCCCGCGATTTCTTCGAAGATAGAAGAGCCTTTTTACCTGTTTACTTATATCTAATATAAGCATGTACTAAATGTAAATTGTCGTGGCCGAGTGGTTAAGGCGATAGACTAGAAATATTTGGGGATCTTCGCGCGCATGTTCGAATCCTGCCGACAACGCATACTTTTTGCGACGCATTTTATTTCTTTTCTAACGTAATTTGATTTAATATAGCATATAAGCAATGTTATTTGTTATATATGTTGCAATTTTATGCACAGTCTTCAATTTTAAAACTAAAACAACGTTATGGCTAAATTAGGTGATCTACTGCTGAAAATACGAATCATGCATGTTTCATGTTTATTTTTATTTAAAAAATTCAACTGTAAATCTGTCTATTTCTTGTAATTGTCATAGTCAATATAAATAACCGGTATCAGACAATGGGACGAAACACATGCCAATATGTTACGATGCGTGTAAGACATTGTTTTAATATGATGTATTTGGATTTTTAAAGGCTTTCAGGAACAGGAAACGCATCCCCAGAACAAGTAGGGATAACGAAAAAAAACTTACCTGCAAGCTCCTCTTCGGTGAAGTTGTGAGTCTGTGAAATACAATGAAAAGGCTCATTAACATGTGTAGTACACAACACATTGCTCCTGACTATGCCTATAGCATGACATAAATGAAGATGTAATGGGTGCTAGAAATTGCTACCAGACATGTTCAAGACATGATGCATATTCATAATTGCATTTGATCAATTGATGTTTATAGCACAAAGTCAGTGCTAGCTTCCATATAATGCTTCTCTTAACGAAACATTCCAGCAAACGGTAATTATTTGACGCTGTTTTTGGTATTTTTGTATTCGCTGTGCAATTTTAAGTTGTGTTTACATTGCTATTCATTTTTTTAGACATGCATATATGTTGTTGATTTTAACTTTATACAAAACATCTGGAGAATAATAATAGGTGTCGACTCTGTACTGTCATTATCTTCAATTACCCAGACCTTTCGTATACTAATTGAACACAGTCATTGTGATATAAAAAAAATTACCAGAGCGTGATATGCGCTTGAATTCTTGTCTTACTTTAATGGATATAAGCACAATCGTCGATTTCATTTGTATCATAATAACTTTTTTTTTTATAATTCAATATCATACATACGATGTAAACATGTATATGATCATACATCATAGTGATTGTACAAAGCAATTAAGTTCAGACATGTTATACAAGATATGCTAATATATTTTTTTTTTAGAGAGAAAAGAAAAGAACAACAGAGGAATAGTTATGAAAAAAGATGAGTTGTATAAAGTCGAAAGAAAGCATACTGGACCTATGTGTTTTATTGTATATTCACAATGATCTTGTCAGACTGAAAAAAATAAAAAAATAAACAAAACTATTTTAGAAAGATAAACTGACATTATAGTGAAATGTATATAAGTGGACAAAACATTATGAGAATTTAATCCGATTCCATTTTTGTTCAAAGATTTGTAATGTGTCATTACTGAGGGCTATTTCTTTCTCAATCTGGATTTTTAGTTTAAGACTATGGACAAAACAATTAAAATTTGGTACTTGTTTTTTGTACTTCATGTTAAAGATAAAATATTTCATCAATATAACAATAAAATTCACAATATTATTACAGTCTATTGATTTCAATGAGTTAATGCCGAAACTTACATTTAAGACTTTGTATTTAAACATAATGGACATAAACCAACTATGTCTGGTGAACCATTGTATGTTGCCATAAGTGCAATATCTTGTAAAAAGAAACACGTTGATCGCAGATATCGGTTAATCTCTAATATGCGTCAAAATATGTTTTCTTTATTAAATTCAATCACGATAAAGGAAAGCTAGGTAACAGACTTGTAAATAGCAGACGGACAGACGGACGGACGGACCGACGGACGGAAGGACAGACATACAGACAGACAGACAGACAGACAGACAGACAGACAGACAGACAGACAGACAGACAGACAGACAGACAGACAGACAGACAGACAGACAGACAGACAGACAGACAGACAGACAGACAGACAGACAGACAGACAGACAGACAGACAGACAGACAGACAGACAGACAGAAAGATAAACAGACAGACAGACAGACAGACAGACAGACAGACAGACAGACAGACAGACAGACAGACAGACAGACAGACAGACAGACAGACAGACAGACAGACAGACAGACAGACAGACAGACAGACAGACAGACAGACAGACAGACAGACAGACAGACAGACAGACAGACAGACAGACAGACGTTGTTACTATTTTACTGAAGCTGATTTTAAAATTAAATACTAAGGGTGTTGTAAAAAAGAAACTTAATTGCATTATGCAATAGTTATCAGTTTGAACATGATCAACTCTTAAGCAGGTAAATTGTTGTCAGTTTGACGTGCAACAATTTCCTGTTATTGTGATAAAGAATATTTATCGTGGCGAAAAGTAATTCTCTGATGCTAAAGAATACGAGACCGTGAACAAAAATGGTACAATAACTTTATCAGTCTTATGATCCTGTTTCTGTCTTCTATTAATATGATAGACTTACAGCTGACATACACATGAGACAGCGAGAAATATTTGGAATATATAAATACAATTGCGTATGAAAAACTGATCAACCAACAACATTAGCCTTAGTGAGATTTTTTTCTTGTTTGAAGATTTTATATGAATCTATAGAAATCGTTTACCTAGTTCCTTTCACCGAAGTAAGATGATTATGTTGCATGTAAATTTGACAAGTTTATGAAAGTACAGTAATTGTTAAAATAGTGTGTAATTTACAAATTTGTTAACTTGCATGACCAATTTAGCAATAAATGTTGGCAGTAATCCATTTTTATAGTAAAGCAACCAAAAATAAGACAGCAACCAACCCAAAAGGGGTTAATGATTCCTCCCAGAACTCCTCACTGTACCTTCATAAGCTCAGCCTTTGATGCCCTGGACGATTTCATGTTACTTTATCACTTACAATAAGAAGAGTGTAATCCTGATAAACTCTTATAATATTACTTCCAAACCGATTTCGCTATTGATCCAATAACGGCAAAGGAACTTACAGTTCAGATTTCATGAGATTGTTCCGGTCTCTCACCACAGACAGTATTCTATTCCAAACATGTTCTAAATGGCCACGCGTTGAATTTATTCTTTAACTTCATACACAAACGCATGTGCGCGTCGATTATGGACCGAAGACATTCCGTACGTTAGTATTGATCATTCCTAAACTATTGTACTGAAGTCCTGCAACGTTATTCATCCGTTTAAAGAATCATTGAATCAGAGCTGAACAGCAAACAAGTGAAAGGCAGCTTGTAATAATGAGAAACACACAAGGCAATGTGATAACTTTTATTAGAATTTAGATGGTAAAGCATGCTTTGACAATATCGTACTTGTTAATTTAACGTTAAAACACATTGCAAGTCCCCACGAAAATGGTACTAACATTGAGACTATTGAGATCATTCTACCTAAATCAATTCGATGAACGGGTGTTATGTTACAAAAAGCTCTTTATAATATCTTCCGTTTGACATATTCATAATGGCTTATTTGAAATCTTTTTTTATTCACTACGTTGAGTTAAAAAATAACACACCAAAAAACATCTGTTTAAAAATTTTTTTAAAAAAGGGTTCACTTACCAATATTTACTATATCATTAGAGCGACACGTCGTTTAAGATATGGCAGGAGTTCAGCCCTGTTTTTATTTTAATAAATATTATACAATCTTACGTAAGAACGTATACGAACTCTCTGCATGTTTTAGATTCACATAAAATAAACCTTAAAAACATTGGATTTTTCCATGAGTTATTAAAACAAATCAATTTCATTCTTGCTTTTTGTTCAACCATCTCAGTGTACATCCATATCTCCACCCTCTATAATTGCATACATTGGCGCATTTATACATAAAAAATCAATTTAATATTGTGTTCGTAGTCTCCGCTTACAACTTTAAATATTACTTAATTGCTAAATTATATTTCACGTAATAAGTTTACTCGTTACTTAATTGAATTGAGTTCATGACTGATATTAGTGACCTTTGTTTTCAAAATTACGCTTCATTACCGTTGTTTCATATTACATTACAAAAGCAAAAACCAGCTAGAATTTCGTGAAGGCGGTGTGAAGAAATGGAAGAATTGTACATGTGTTTTTTAAACTCCTGTGATTGAATCAAAGGATATAACAACGGAATGGTAATTATATTTTCCTTTAATTAAAATAAACTGAACTCAGATATACGGAAATGAAGTTAATAAACAAAGATTACATACATATTTATAATAATTCTACATCAATAACAACTGTTTATGCTCAGTAAACTCTATCTGTTTTAATTAGGGAATATGATAAGTTGGGTTAGACAAGTATAAATTTGGAGGTGTTTTTTTATATTCAGAAAGAAGCATCACGAACCAATTATTTTAAATCATAAATAAACATGATCATATGATATGGATAGTTAAGATGCGTTTCATTGCAGATTATAAATGCAGTTTATTTTATCCCATATTTTACTTAAGCATAATTACAGTCACTGAAATTCGTTTGACCTTAGCCGTGAATCGTTCTGAATGAGAGTTATCACAAGTTAAGAGTCCGGTACATGCAAAATAATAAAAATAGAAATCTAGTATTTCGACGATGTAATCGAGACTAGTACGTAATTTTTTTTGCCAGACGACAGATGATGCAGAAGTACACAAATGTGATTTCACCGAGACAGAAATGGCGGGTAATACTGTTTACCCAACAAAAACTATCATTTTAAATAGGAATCGTACTGTTATGGATTTTATTGGACAGACGTCGTGTGAAGATTCAAATATCTGCATGTATTACGATCGAAATCTAAACCTTATCTGTATAAGTACTTATTATACTTATGGATTTATTTCATAAAGTGAAATGCCTTACTTAATTTGCTATGAACATTATTCACCCGCATATGTTATTTATAATCAGACGATGTCCTACGTTTGTTTGTTTCTTAGTCCTTGTCTCAAGATCAATAAACTGTGTATTCCACTGAGGCACAAACTATCTTATACTTGTTTTTATTTCTGTTGTAAGTTTGTTATTCTAAGTCAACTGCTGTACAAATGACAATAATGTATTCCTCTATCACTGTCCCAGAATTTAGAGAGGCTTTCAACCTGTTTGACCGCGACCACAGTGGATCTATCTCCACGTCAGAGCTGGGCCAGGTGATGAGGTCCCTGGGACAGAACCCCTCGGACACCGAGCTACAGGATATGATAAACGAGGTGGACAGCGACGGTAAGCGGAAAAACTAGTGCACATCTGTGAATTAGGCAGGGCTTGTAGGATAAAATCATTGGAACAAGTTTTATACGTGTTCGGTGGGAGCAACGATAATATGATCAATTCACTGATTCATGTCGTTAAACATGTCTTGTTTGGTAAGCACACCAATTGTACTGTGTTCATGATATCAAGCCATACTAAATCTCTGTCTGTCTTTTGTTTTCGAATCTGAACGTTATTCTGTTCATTCGGCCCTTCTATCGAGCCAGCTGACCATTGATCCGTCCTTCCATTCTTAAACCTCAATCTAACATTGTAATGCCCCTTGCTTGTAACTAAGAGCCTTTACCAAATTCACATTGAGCAGTATGAAAAGTTGTGGGTTTAACATTACAAATAATGTATCGGTAATACAAAATAGGTCATTTGATATGCCAGGTGACTGAAAACGTAAGCCATGCATTGAACCAACAGTAACCTCCTTCAAAACATAGGAGCTCTTATACCTAAAATTTTAAGTCGAATATTTCGTGTTTGCTGCAAGGTAATGGCGAAATCGAGTTAAAGGAGTTTATAGAGATGATGTCAAGGAAACAGTATCCAGATCCAGAAGAGGAACTGAAAGAGGCATTTAAGGTATGGCTTCTTAGTATGGTTATCTTTGCTATTCCTATATACATGATGCATGGATAAGTACTCTTGAAAATTTACCCAAATGTTTATTCGATAATACCCATACGTTTATTGTTTTGACATACCCTGATGAAACGCCTCGATATTCCAAACGATAAATGACAAACAGCGGATACGAGGGGGTTACCGTGTTGAAATGACAGCTTATGTTCGCGTGTTTTGCAATTATAGTAATACTTTTCCCGACAGTTCATACATCTATGAAATGCAGAAAAATGATATGCTATTCATAATTAAACAAAAGCAGAAACCAAAGACGATTCAACAATAATGAGATTTATAACACTTATAAAACAATAGCAAAACAAGAAAACGTGATTTTAATATGAAGAGCGCGTTCTTATTTTCAAGGTATTTGACAAAGACGGTGACGGCTTCATAAGCGCGGGGGAGTTGCGGACAGTGATGGCCAGTCTTGGTGAGAAACTGACCGAGATGGAGGTCAACGACATGCTCATGGAGGCTGATATCAACGGCGATGGACGAATAGATTTTCATGGTATGTTAAAACAACATGGAGTGCATTCGTCTTATACGAATTTACCACTCTTTGCCAATTATAAAACGCAGCTTGCAAGGGCAAACACATTAATGCTTGGTTGGAATAGAGGGTAACTATGAATTAAATTCCAATTATAATGTAATAATGGACAGCTGTTAATGACTGCGGTGGTAACGGGGGATTCGAAAAATTCAGCACGGGCTATTCCAGTCCTGAATGTCTTTAAGTGAAGGCCCACGCGTTCACCACGTGAGAACACTTTCTAAGCAGTCTTTCACGTAAACAATAATCATTATACCCCTATGATTATTGTGATGCTTCGCCTTTTTGTCGACACAAATGGCAAACACATTCAGCACTGATATTGCAAAAACTGAAACGATTGTTTGTAGAACATCTTCTATTGTATATTTTCAGAATTTGCACAGATCATGTCATCCGGAAAATAACCATGCAGTTGGCATTAAATGTGTGAAATTAGACGAAAAATTGATGAAGATATGTTCTGCAACATGCCGATCTATTTGCATTTGACGTCATATAATACTGTATAAATATGTTCTGCTTTCATTTAGATATTCTGTCGTATGCATATGTACCATAATATTCGCGATAGTTTGTAAAACTATACATACAAAGGCTTTACATAGTCTGAAGTAGATCATAACATTTACATGTTACAAAATGAGCAGCGACAGTGAGAATGTGAAGGACATGTGTCGATATAACTTTGATGATCCAAAATAAGTCTAACTAATATTTTAGTTATACTACTGGCGTATGAATGCCATTATTTTATGTTCTTTTTCTCAAGTTTGATTTCTATTAACAATACTTGAGCAGCGCTCAAGGACAACGGGGCTGAATTGCATATGCCGAAAGTGTCGTCCCAGATTAAACAGATTTGTCCGCATAGGCTTATCAGAGACGACACTTTTCGCGTTAATTGAATGTTTCGTGCACGAGAGTCTCTTCTAAACAAATATCCAGTCAAGGCGATCAGTGTCGTCCCCGATTTGCTTGTGCGGATTGCATATGTTGATCTTAGTCGACACTACACGCAGCATGCATTGTGCTTGGTTTTCCAAGAACGCCGCTCTTATCGAAATACGAATAGCATATGGTCGTGCTCTGTGAAATGGGGGTTTAATGCATATGCGTAATATGTCGTCCCATAATAGCCTGTGTAATCCACACATTCTCATCAGGGACGATAATTTCCGCCTAAACTGGACTTTTGTTAAGAAGAGACATTCTTTAAACTAAAAAATATCATTAAAGCGGAAAGTCTCGTCCCTGATAAGCCTGTGCGGACTACACAGGTTAATCTGGGACGACACTAGCGCACATGTATTAAACCCCCTTTTCACAGAGCACGGCTCATATGATTAATTTATCAATAAAATGTGTAAAATATTTTTTTTATTAATTTTTAGTACAATGAAACGCTATTGAAATCGAATCATATTTTAGATATTAAAATCGATAATGGTTTCAATTTGGAGGTTGCTTTTATTTGAATTAAAGCTTTAACGACACATATGAATTCTTTAGCTACACAGTTTTATTAATTATGGGACATTTAAAGCAATCATTTTGACGGTATAAATGTGATGGATAAATAATACTTTTTTATCTCATGATATGTATGCAAAACTGCGTGCAATACATTTCTATTAAAACACGAACCTTTGTCTCCTCACGCACTGGTACCAATGGGACCAGCGGGACTCTGGGGTGGCAGATCGGATGACAGATATCCGACCGACGACACAAAATCCGAGTATCCAGCATTAAAACCTGCAGTGTTACCAAATTTACAAAGTTGGAAGTACACCCGCAATGTCCTCACCAAACGCTTATAGACTGAGCGTCTTAATTCCACTGACAGTTCTACGCGATTTAGATGTTGCCATTCCTTTACTTACTGCAGAGAGTGTCTAGTTTTTATATACAGGCATATGTTTTTTATTGCTACATGCTTTGTGATTGGTATTGACGCAAATGCTGTTGTATGGTATACACATCGGTGCTAATTGGAACATTCTTGGCGTGTGTGTAGCTGGTTCATGATTCATACAGGTACCAATGATGTTTGCTAATTACTAAAAAGACACTTATCATTGCATATATTGCAATTTCGCTTCAGCTAGTTTCTGAACCTAAATATGTTACTTCATTTAAGTTTACAATACCAGTTATTACAACACCTACGCCTCGACCATTAAGGTCAAATGTGATAAAAACACATGTCTTTTTGGTGTATACAGAACGGCAACAGTTCGATGCACTGTTCAGAAACGGAAAACCGTTATTTAAAGATAATCAAAGGGCAAAAACAGAATATTTCTTTGACTTATGATTGCACTCTATCGAATTCAGAATATTAACATACTTTGTTAATAAGAAGTGGAAACTTGCGAACGAAGGTCGATTTAAAGACCATAACAAAGTAGTTTGTGTTTTAGATTTTGCAGATCATCGAACGTGGCTGAGATATTTTATCTAAAAGTGATGTAACGTTTGACTTCGGAGCAAAAAAAATGTGTTAAATTGACACATTGATATAAGATAAACCAGCATATATCGCAATCGATTGCCGACTTATTCATAATACACGTGCTGGCTTTTACTTGGTCTGTGTCCCATGTGTTTGACTTAAACGTAGCCGCGGTATGCATTTTTGGGCCGTGTTGACTGCAGACATGAAAAGAAAAGACACAATAATTGTACTTGAGTCTGGTTTGAGGTACTAGTTGTTTGCATGGTAACCATGGTGAACGCGCCAAATAAAATACGTATTATGAACTATTTAAAAGATATCTACAGAGTGTGCGATTATTGACTGTTGACGATAAAGCGGTAACAAAGTCCGTTTATCTTTAATTCAAGTTTGATGATCTTCAGAAAATGTGCATCGATGCTGGCTCTGTTCGCTGATAAGTGCGAGAACGCGAGACACGATGAGAGTATAGTAGGTTGCATATTCTGAAAAAAATTGTACTTATCTTAACATTTGCACACCCCATAATGTGTTTAAGAGAGTACTTAAAATTACATATCTACAATGATATGAAAAAGGAATACATGTCTGAGTGCCTAATGTTTTTATATTTACGTGTAATGTGTACTTGTCTGCGATAAATGTTAAGTATGTTCCAAGCAGCTACGCTACTAACATTCGGGTTATTTCCAGTTATAGTTGGCAACGAGCAGCTGAGT